>NW_023995393.1:0-116849 GCF_015586225.1 Lucilia sericata | reverse complement strand
GACTTGAATTTTTTTGGCATAAATCATTATATCAAAATGTTTTCAAACTGGCCTATTAATATACATTTTTCTCGACCTAATTAAAATTAGTTTGACATATGCATAAATGTTAGTACACTCAATACGGAAACATAAATTTTGCCAAGTTATTTAAAAATTAGATATAGATTTTTATTAAAACCCATTTTAATAAGAAGTAGCTTGCTAGTGGAGGGTATTTAAGATTCGGCATAGCCGAATATAGCACACTAACTTGTTGTTCTTCAATTGGTACTAATCACATCAGAGTAGATAATTTTATAAGTACTACTTATAAGTTAATGTACTTTATAAAAATCGGCTAAAAATTTTCAAACTAAATTATTTGTAATATTGAAATAAAAGCATTATTTTATATAAGTTTCTGAAAATGACGCGGTCAAAGATCGAAAAGCTTGATGATGTCATGTTGAAGTTGAAGTTAGATTACTTAATTCGTATTTCTTCATATTTATAATTATAATGTCAGACTTTAAATTTCAATAATATAAAATTGATGGCAGATTTTCACTGATAAGATTATACAGTGAGACAAAATAATCGAAAATCGAAATACCTGGGAAGTGATACTATTTTTCTGAAAGGTTGATCCGAGTAGAACATAAAACTGTTTTTGAAATTTCCCAATCACCTCCAAATTCTTGAGATACGGGTAAATAACCGGTTTTTCATATCTTTAAGCACTTAAAAGTCAGTAACTTAGTTGAATCTCAACCGATTTTAAGTTTATGAAAACAGAGGCTGAGGCCTTTGTAATGACATATATGATGTTTAAGTAACCTAGAAAAATGGCGTCATGAAATAACTCCCCACAAAATAACTCCCCAAAACAAAAATGAAATAATTCCCTAAAAATTTGTTCAGAAAGCAAAAACAACGAAATTTGGGGATTTGATTCGTTTTTTGGGGCATTATTTCACATTTAAAATCGGGAGTTATTTCATTATGAAATAATTCCTCAAAACTCAAAAATGAAATAAATCTCTAAAAATATTTTTGGGGATTTATTTCATTATATTAATTTTAACACCCGAAATAAAAAATATATGGCTGATAGCCGGCCTTCGGCCGGGCGCAAAGGTTTTATCCTCTGGGGTACATTGAACACCGGCTTCGCTAAGAATACACTCTTCTTGTATCAAAAGTGTTCGGCCTTAGGATGGCTATTTAGGAAATCTTTATTAAGCGAAGCCGGTGTTGGTCATATTATAGAGTGGTAAATCCTTGCATCCGGCCGTAGGCCGGCTATTTAGGAAATATTTATTAAGCGAAGCCGTTGTTGGAGTAGAAAGTTCTTGCGCACGGCCGCAGGCCGGCTATTAAGGGAATCTTTATTAAGCGATTAAACTGAAATGTATTAAACTTTGAAGCCCCACTCGAAAGTATGAGCGACCTACTATTTTTAGAAATGTCACTTTGTTATTTTTAAATGGTAACTTATTTCATTTTAAAATTATGGATTTGTTTCATATGAAATAAATCCCCAAAAATGGGGTGTTATTTCATTTTAATTTAGGAAGTTATTTCATTTCGTTGGGGCTTTTTTTCATTCTTAAATTGGGGAATTATTTCATAATGAAATAAGTCCCCAAATTTAGGGAGTTATTTCATTTTTGTTTTGGGGAGTTATTTCATGACGCCTAGAAAAATATGTGTGCATTTCATTGGCAAACATATTTTTAATTTTAGTTTTGCACCGTTTTTAAAGTTTGGAGGTGTTTTTCCAAAGTATTTTATATAGGAACCGTACAGTCGAACGGCTCTTTACTTTAGGCGAACTGTTCAAAATCGGTTATAGGACATGTAGCTGAACTAAAAATATGGGTGAGAGAATCCCATAAGGCCTCTTAGAATAATGAAACAGTGGGAAGAACCACGAAGATCCTATGGGGTGACTCTGATGAGAGCAAGATGAAAAATCTCCTCAAAATGAGCAAGTCTGAAGTTAGTATGAGCACATCTATGCAAAATTGGACGTGCGGATTCAGACGAATGTAGAGCATGTGGAGAGGACAGTGAAACTCTGGAGCCCTTTCTTTGCCACTGCCAGGCATTCGTCGAAGTTAGATCCAAGTATTTTGGAAGTGATGTTATTGCGGAAATAACATTCCTGACTAACACTGATTGGAAGATTCTTAGGAATTACGTTCAGGAAACTGAGTTTATGAACACTGTAAAATAATTCATTCAGTTCCCTTTTTTTTATGATAAGGAGCGCACAACAGGCCCGATACTGGCCTAGGTGTATTTCTTTGGATTTGATGTAGTATACAATCCTCCTATCAACCTACCTACCTAATATTTTCTAGCAATTGTACGTAGTACTTAGTAACAATGTTGGCAGTAGCAGATGTACATATGTATGTATGTATGTACATATGTAAGTATATACGTGTATAATAAATAAATACATATTCATAATTTTAAACAAGAGAAAATATGAATATAATACATATCATATATACTTAAGATAAAATAACAAGAAAAGTTTATTTTATACACACCTCATTGCGTACGTAATGGTCCCGTTCCGGTAAATTCTTAAAGCAAAATGCATGGGTATAATGGGATCCTTAAAGTCGCCGTGCATAATGAAATAAGTGTCCGGCGTCCAAATGCTATCGTGATGATGCAATGCATTTAGAAAATCATAATGTGACTTGTTGCCATATTGTAAACGAGGATCATTCCACTGTTGATTCAACAGAAATTCCACTTCATATTTCTAAACGAATTCAAATTTATTTTATTAATATGCAAAATACGATACAATAGAAAAAAAAAACAAATGAAATTATAAATTCAAAATATTAATATTAAAATTATATAGTTACCAGACTACTCTCATCAGGCGATGCTAAACTAAGTAGTAAAACGTTCACATTTACCGTAAGAGTACCTGTTTGTTGTAGTTGTTGGCATTGAGGTTAATAATTCATATTATAACAAATAGAAAAAATATATAAATAACAATTAATCAATTAATATAATTTTAATAATAATTTCAAAGAATTTCTTTCTAAAGAAACTAACGTTAAAAGAACAAAAATACACATGTGAACACAATGTACTAAAACGAATGTTTGGTCAAAGTACAAAAATAATTTAATCATCTAACAAATACATACGAAAGTGGTACATAAATTAAAGATAAAAGATTAATGATTATTTATGAAAAAAAAAACACAAGTAATAAAATTGATTGCCGTGGATTGCCACAAAACTTAAATCAAAAAGAAACGCAATTAAACAAAATAATGTTAAACATAATATTACAAAGAAAAAAATTAATTAAAAGATTTATTGCCGCAATTATCATTTGTGTTTAGCGGAACTTTAAATTACTTTAAAATATAATTAAAATTTTAATATTTGTTTAATGTGTTAAAAAGGTGTCATAAAATCAAATTCAAATGACAAAACTATTAAATTGACATATTTGTAAGTCTCTAATATAGATTAATTAAGATTTTAAGTCAATCATAAAATAAACAAACCGCGTCTATGTGGTCTCCTTGAATTTAGTTCTGTAGCCATATCTGGTGATGACAATCCACAGCAAAAGTCTTCATCTGTAAAATTTAACTTATTTAAAATCGATTTTACTTTTTCTTATTTAAGATAAAAAACTATTCAATGTATTACATATCGATCTGCAAATATTAGGAAAAACCATGAAAATTGCAAAATTTAAATTCCAACTATAGACTAGACTGTAGGGTAGACTATAGAGTAGACTATAGTCTAGACTACAGAATATACAATAGACTAACTATAGACTAGACTATACACTAGACTATAGACTAGCCTATAGGGTAGACTACAGAGTATACTATAGACCGGACTATAGAATTGACTATAGACTTGACTATAGACTAGACTATAGAATAAACTGTAGACTACAATAGAGTAGACTATAGACTAGACTATAGACTATAGACTGGACTATAGACTAGACTATAGACTAGACTATAGACTAGACTATGGACTAGACTATAGACTAGACTATAGACTAGACTATAGACTAGACTATAGACTAGACTATAGACTAGACTATAGACTAGACTATAGACTAGACTATAGACTAGACTATAGACTAGACTATAGACTAGACTATAGACTAGACTATAGACTAGACTATAGACTAGACTATAGACTAGACTATAGACTAGACTATAGACTAGACTATAGACTAGACTATAGACTAGACTATAGACTAGACTATAGACTAGACTATAGACTAGACTATAGACTAGACTATAGACTAGACTATAGACTAGACTATAGACTAGACTATAGACTAGACTAGACTAGACTATAGACTAGACTATAGACTAGACTATAGACTAGACTATAGACTAGACTATAGACTAGACTATAGACTAGACTATAGACTAGACTATAGACTAGACTATAGACTAGACTATAGACTAGACTATAGACTAGACTATAGACTAGACTATAGACTAGACTATAGACTAGACTATAGACTAGACTATAGACTAGACTATAGACTAGACTATAGACTAGACTATAGACTAGACTATAGACTAGACTATAGACTAGACTATAGACTAGACTATAGACTAGACTATAGACTAGACTATAGACTAGACTATAGACTAGACTATAGACTAGACTATAGACTAGACTATAGACTAGACTATAGACTAGACTATAGACTAGACTATAGACTAGACTATAGACTAGACTATAGACTAGACTATAGACTAGACTATAGACTAGACTATAGACTAGACTATAGACTAGACTATAGACTAGACTATAGACTAGACTATAGACTAGACTATAGACTAGACTATAGACTAGACTATAGACTAGACTATAGACTAGACTATAGACTAGACTATAGACTAGACTATAGACTAGACTATAGACTAGACTATAGACTAGACTATAGACTAGACTATAGACTAGACTATAGACTAGACTATAGACTAGACTATAGACTAGACTATAGACTAGACTATAGACTAGACTATAGACTAGACTATAGACTAGACTATAGACTAGACTATAGACTAGACTATAGACTAGACTATAGACTAGACTATAGACTAGACTATAGACTAGACTATAGACTAGACTATAGACTAGACTATAGACTAGACTATAGACTAGACTAGACTAGACTATAGTCAAGACTAGACTATAGTCAAGACTAGACTATAGTCAAGACTAGACTATAGTCAAGACTAGACTATAGTCAAGACTAGACTATAGTCAAGACTAGACTATAGTCAAGACTAAACTATAGTCAAGACTAGACTATAGTCAAGACTAGACTATAGTCAAGACTAGACTATAGTCAAGACTAGACTATAGTCAAGACTAGACTATAGTCAAGACTAGACTATAGTCCAGACTAGACTATAGTCAAGAC
The DNA here is from genome assembly GCF_015586225.1 of Lucilia sericata. Taxonomy (NCBI): domain Eukaryota; kingdom Metazoa; phylum Arthropoda; class Insecta; order Diptera; family Calliphoridae; genus Lucilia; species Lucilia sericata. Next base: position 111,406 of record NW_023995393.1, on the reverse strand, counting down.
TAGACTATAGTCAAGACTAGACTATAGTCAAGACTAGACTATAGTCAAGACTAGACTATAGTCAAGACTAGACTATAGTCAAGACTAGACTATAGTCAAGACTAGACTATAGTCAAGACTAGACTATAGTCAAGACTAGACTATAGTCAAGACTAGACTATAGTCAAGACTAGACTATAGTCAAGACTAGACTATAGTCAAGACTAGACTATAGTCAAGACTAGACTATAGTCAAGACTAGACTATAGTCAAGACTAGACTATAGTCAAGACTAGACTATAGACTAGACTATAGACTAGACTATAGACTAGACTATAGACTAGACTATAGACTAGACTATAGACTAGACTATAGACTAGACTATAGACTAGACTATAGACTAGACTATAGACTAGACTATAGACTAGACTATAGACTAGACTATAGACTAGACTATAGACTAGACTATAGACTAGACTATAGACTAGACTATAGACTAGACTATAGACTAGACTATAGACTAGTCTATAGACTAGACTATAGACTAGACTATAGACTAGACTATAGACTAGACTATAGACTAGACTATAGACTAGACTATAGACTAGACTATAGACTAGACTATAGACTAGACTATAGACTAGACTATAGACTAGACTATAGACTAGACTATAGACTAGACTATAGACTAGACTATAGACTATAGACTAGACTATAGACTAGACTATAGACTAGACTATAGACTATAGACTAGACTATAGACTAGACTATAGACTAGACTATAGACTAGACTATAGACTAGACTATAGACTAGACTATAGACTAGACTATAGACTAGACTATAGACTAGACTATAGACTAGACTATAGACTAGACTATAGACTAGACTATAGACTAGACTATAGACTAGACTATAGACTAGACTATAGACTAGACTATAGACTAGACTATAGACTAGACTATAGACTAGACTATAGACTAGACTATAGACTAGACTTTAGACTAGACTATAGACTAGACTATAGACTAGACTATAGACTAGACTATAGACTAGACTATAGACTAGACTATAGACTAGACTATAGACTAGACTATAGACTAGACTATAGACTAGACTATAGACTAGACTATAGACTAGACTATAGACTAGACTATAGACTAGACTATAGACTAGACTATAGACTAGACTATAGACTAGACTATAGACTAGACTATAGACTAGACTATAGACTAGACTATAGACTAGACTATAGACTAGACTATAGACTAGACTATAGACTAGACTATAGACTAGACTATAGACTAGACTATAGACTAGACTATAGACTAGACTATAGACTAGACTATAGACTAGACTATAGACTAGACTATAGACTAGACTATAGACTAGACTATAGACTAGACTATAGACTAGACTATAGACTAGACTATAGACTAGACTATAGACTAGACTATAGACTAGACTATAGACTAGACTATAGACTAGACTATAGACTAGACTATAGACTAGACTATAGACTAGACTATAGACTAGATTATAGACTAGACTATAGACTAGACTGGGTTCAAATACTTATTAAATTTTGTGGAGAGATTTGTTTTTATGTTAAAAAGAATGTCTGATCTTTACGAAAATGTAACGTATTACACAGTGCAACAAGATAAAACAAACCACATACAGACACTACTGTGTGATAAAAGATCAAAAAAAGACCCGTCTCGCAGTTTTGCCCAAAGTAATGTATCTCTTTATGGGCCGCCCAAGATTTTGGCGCCTCGGTGTTATTTTTGCGCAAAAAAAAAATAAAAATTTTAAATTCGATTTTTTAGGTGTTAAAAAAAAAATTTCAAGTACTTCAATAAATAAGGCCTATACTTAATATTTGTAATATCAATAAACCATTAACACTTATACGTACAGGTGTCAATTTGTAAAAACAGTGTAATTTCACAATGTAAAACTTTCCACTTGAAATTAAACAAGTTAGAGTGCTAAATTCGGCTGAGCCGAATCTTAAATACCCTCCACCAGCTACTTTTATATTAAGACTTTTCTAATTGGTCAAATATTTATAGAAATAAGTTATCTCATGTCTTAATTTGAAAAATCCCAAGATTTAAACAGCTTAAATCTATTACAATTCCAAGATTTATTGAACATTACAAACATTTATATTTTTATAGCGCTTAGCGATATTTAGTAATTTGCATGTATGCATGCATGTGTGTGAAAATTAAAGGATTTTCAAAATACATATATATAATCTACACAAATTGATAATGCAACTAGTTAAATACGGTTAAAGTGCTTTCAGGGGCAGGACCTAGATATGACCAATTATAGTCCGATCGTAAAAAATTCTTTAAGCTAAATTTCTGTACATAAAAGCTATATTTCAGTCAAATTTTATATCTATATCGTAATTTAGTAATAAGTAATGTGTGTTTAAGTGATTTTCGGAAGGGAACCTTGTATGGGACCGACCGCACCCATGTTATGAGCCGATCGTGAGAAATCTTGAAATAGAATTTTTGTATACAAAACTTATATTTGTGGCAAATTTTGTATCAATAGCTTTATTTGGTAATGAGTAATGTGCGTTTAAGAGATTTTCGTAAAAGGACCTTGTATGAGAGCTATGACGAATTATATATAAAAACAAAATTTCAAAATTCTGTATCTATATCATTATTTGGTAATGAATTATGTGCGTTTAAGTGATTTTCGGGAGGGAACCTTATATGGGAGCTTTGACCAAGGTTGGACTAATCGTGAAAAAATTTTGAAATAACATTTATGTGTACAAAAAAAGTATCAATGCCAAATCTTTTATGGGTATCACTATTTCCTAATGAGTTATGTGCCTTTAAGTGTTTTCTGAAAGGCACCTTGTATAGCAGCTATGATCAACTATGGACCGATAGGAAAACAATTTCACAGTAATATTTCTCTGTATATGAGCAATACTTCTGCCAAACTTTATAGTTAGTAATGAGTTATGAGCGTTTAAGTGATTTTCGGGAGGGGACCTTGTATGGGAGCTATGACCAATTATGGACCGATCGGAAAACAATTTCACAGTAATATTTCCGCGCATATGTGCAATACTTGTACCAAATTTATATGGATATCTTAATTAAGTAATGATTTATGCGCGTTTAAGTGATTTTCGGGAGGGGACCTTGTATGGGAGCTATGACCAATTAAGGACGGATCGGAAAACACTTTCACAGTAATATTTCTATGCATATGGGCAATACTTATACCAAATTTTGTATGGATATCTTAATTTAGTAATGAGTTATGTGCGTTTATGTGATATTCGGAAGGGGACCTTGTATGGGAGCTATGACCAATTAAGGACGGAATCGGAAACACTTTCACAGTAATATTTCCGCGCATATGTGCAATACTTGTACCAAATTTTATATGGATATCTTAATTAAGTAATGATTTATGCGCGTTTAAGTGATTTTCGGGAGGGGACCTTGTATGGGAGCTATGACCATTATGGACCGATCGGAAAAAACTTTCACAGTAATATTTCTATTCATATGTGCAATACTTATACCAAATTTTATATGGATATCTTAATTTAGTAATGAGTTATGTGCGTTTATGTGATATTCGGAAGGGGACCTTGTATGGGACTATGACCAATTAAGGACGGATCGGAAAACACTTTCACAGTAATATTTCTATGCATATGGGCAATACTTATACCAAATTTGTATGGATATCTTAATTTAGTAATGAGTTATGCGCGTTTAAGTGATTTTCGGGAGGGGACCTTGTATGGGAGCTATGACCAATTTTGAACCGATCCAAAAAAAAATTTCACAGTTATATTTCTATGCATGTGGGCAATTTTCATACCAAATTTTATATGGATATCTTAATTAAGTAATGATTATGCGCGTTAAGTGATTTTCGGGATGGGACCTTGTATGGGAGCTATGACCAATTTTGGACCGATCGGAAAAAACTTTCACAGTAATATTTCTGTGCATATGGGCAATACTTATACCAAATTTTATATGGATATCTTAATTTAGTAATGAGTTATGTGCGTTTATGTGATTTTCGGGAGGGACCTTGTATGGGAGCTATGATCAATTATGGACGGATCGGAAAACACTTTCACAGTAATATTTCTATGCATATTGGCAATACTTATACCAAATTTTATATGGATATCTTAATTTAGTAATGAATTATGCGCGTTTATGTTTTTTTCGGGAGGGGACCTTGTATGGGAGCTATGACCAATTTTGAACCGATCGGAAAAACTTTCACAGTAATATTTCTATTCATATGTGCAATACTTATACCAAATTTTGTATGGATATCTTGATTTAGTAATGAGTTATGCGCGTTTAAGTGATTTTCGGGAGGGGACCTTGTATGGGAGCTATGACCAATTTGAACCGATCGGAAAAAATTTTCACAGTAATATTTCTATGCATATGGGCAATACTTATACCAAATTTTGTATGGATATCTTAATTTAGTAATGAGATATGCGCGTTTAAGTGATTTTCGGGAGGGGACTTTGTATGGGAGCTATGACCAATTTTGAACCGATCCAAAAAAAATTTCACAGTTATATTTCTATGCATGTGGGCAATTTTCATACCAAATTTTATATGGATATCTTAATTAAGTAATGATTTATGCGCGTTTAAGTGATTTTCGGGATGGGACCTTGTATGGGAGCTATGACCAATTTTGGACCGATCGGAAAAAACTTTCACAGTAATATTTCTGTGCATATGGGCAATACTTATACCAAATTTTATATGGATATCTTAATTTAGTAATGAGTTATGCGCGTTTATGTGATTTTCGGGAGGGGACCTTGTATGGGAGCTATGACCAATTATGGACCGATCGGAAAACACTTTCACAGTAATATTTCTATGCATATGGGCAATACTTATACCAAATTTTGTATGGATATCTTAATTTAGTAATGAGTTATGCGCGTTTAAGTGATTTTCGGGAGGGGACCTTGTATGGGAGCTATGTCCAATTATAGACCGATCCAGAAAATTTTTCTCTGAATGAATTCTATTGACATAAGATTTTAATTTGTAAAATTTTGTGAAGATATCAACATTGTGATGGAAGTTATTAACGAAAAACCCATATTCCGGGAGTATGTACTTTTCTATGGGAGGTATATGAAATTGTGGACCGATTCTGGCAATTTTCTGCACGGATCAAGATCTTGTGTAGAAACGAATGTATGGTGATTTTCATGGAATTATCTTGCATAGTTTTGGAGAAAATTGCATTAGAATGTGAAAAAAATGCTTATTTTTTTTCGAGGTTGTTTTAAATTTTGATTCATAACTTTTCCCGACGTGAACCGATATTGCTCATTTTCAATACCAAACTGTACCGGATAATAATGAATACTTTGGGTGAATTTGGTTAAATTATATTGCTTCGTTTAACGTGAGCGTGTTTTACACAGACAGACAGACAGACGGACGGACGGACGGACGGACGGACGGACGGACAGACGGACATAGCTAAATCGACTCAGAATTTCATAAGGACCCAGAATATATATACTTTGTTGGGTCTCAGATGAATATTTCTTGGTGTTACACACGGAATGACAAAGTTATATATACCCTCTATCACCACTGATGGTGGTGGAGGGTATAAAAATGAAGACGAAGTTTTTTTGAAGTTTTATATGTTCACAATTTTTTGACCATGAGAAAATTATCACTTCTTTGCAAAAATGATACAGAGGCCCCAGATCTTGGGGGCCATAAAAACAAGGTGGTTGACTTTGGGCATAGCTGGAAGATTCGGTTAATTTTTTACTCTTTATCACATAGTGGTGTCCGTATATGGTTATATTTGCATGACATTTACACATAGTGTTATTTAACTTTATATAAAAATTCGTTGCAGAGATATTAGTATATTTAACATAATTAATTATTCGAAGTAGATTAACGTGAGTGTAGGGCCAATATTTCTATGCGTTACAAATATCAAGACAAGCGCATAATGCCCTTCCAATTATATCGTTGTAGATAGGGTAGGTAGGGTATGTAAATGCTATGTTTTACAGATGTTTAGCTTTTATTTCTGCAATAAAAATGTATTCAAAGTATTTGCCTTCTTCACTATAATTTTTCCCTTCTTTTTGGCAATATATGGATTCCGATCCAAATAAAACTGGTCATCTTTTGAGGCCAATAAAGAATCAATTCAATTACGTATACCTTATTCTAAAGAAAATCATATCCCAGTTGGTACTGTAATCCGCAAATGAATTTAATATAATAATTACTTAAACTAGTAAAAACCACCATTTATATTTTCTATTTCTTGTTATTTATTTTATTTGTTTTAATTTGAAACATGAGTACATGGTTCTTGTAGATTTTTACAAACATTTTAGATACATATGTATGCATTTTAAATGTAAAACTCATGAAACCGGAAATAACAATATATCCGGTCAATTTATTTTAATGCAACCATTATGGATGCCGTCATATCATTGGTCTACGGCTTGTATTTGTTAACATTACTATAAAAATACCATAGGAATGGATACAAATAGACAGGGACACTTTCAACTTGAACAGTGTTTAGAGAATATCATAATGAAAATGACAAGTACTTTAGTAAATGAAATTTTTCAATAATTTTTTCCTAAAATACAAACAATAGACACTGACATCAATAGCGTTGAAGATGATGTCTGTCATCTATACGGCAACACTTTGCCCCTCAATTAATTCTTTTGAATTAATTGTCTTCTTCACATTTCAATAGGAATATTTTTTCATACATACACTCAGACATTCGTGTTTATATACAGTTATGTACAAAAATATAGTAACAGGCGAAACTAGGTCCTGCACATAAGAGAAATATCACAGATAACACTAAAAAAATTGTTAGGTTATAGACTTAATAAAAAATTAACTGAGACTGGATTTTTTAATTTCGTCAAGTCAATTTAAATTTAGGTTGTAAAATGTATCTTTTTTGATATTGTTAGAAAACTATAGAGAAAACAAAATTTCTTTCAACGGTTTTCCCGTTATGATCCGGTCCTAGTGCAAAGACTATTTGAACATATTATTTTGCCCACAGCTGTGTGCATGTACACACATACAAATTTAAGATTTAAAAATAGATAACTATGCAGACATACACAATATTAACTTACCATTTACTGGCGGCAACAATCGTTTATCGTAACGCTTTTTCTCCAACAATAAATCCAAAATTTCTTTGTCTGAACTTGACTCGTCAAATCTGCAAATGAATCATTGAAAGGCAATGGCAAAAGAAAAAATATCGTTCCATTGTTAGTGACGAAACAAAAAAATCATAAATTTCAAAGCTTAACAATTGAACAATTAAAGTGTTAGTCGAGAAAAAGATATGACAACAGAAATTGGTAAAAAATGCAAGTAGTTTCAGGTGGCCAGATGTAGAATTCTTTAAATTATGCGGTAAAAAAGTTTAAATAGCAGGCTAGAGAATAGTCCCTTTTGGATTTTTTACATAACTGCAGCTACACTGAACATAATCCATAACTAATATATATGATAAATGTCGTACATTGTACGAAATGTTTCGTGGTTTTGACAAAAATGTTTTGTAATATATATGAAATATTTTAGTATAATGCTAAATAATTTTAGGATATTTTTTATATAACAAAAATTGAATAGTGTAAATTTAGAATAAACATGATGACATTTACGAAATTTATTTATTCTAAATTTACATTAGTCTTAATATCAATTAAGAATGAGCATTTTCCGGTTCGATAAAGGCGACTCCACCTAATTTATAAAAAATATTACTACATCTGGACATCTTTATACTCCGATTTATCCATAGAAGTTACATACAAATTATTGTGTGAATGCAAAATCAAGTTTAGTGATATAAAATGTGTTTAGGTAAATAAAAAATAAATAAATTTAAAATTAATGATTGGAAATACATAAAATAGAAAAATATTGATAATGAAAAATTGCCATTGATTTTATAACTTTCCCTACATTAAATTAAAAACTAATATTGTATTGTCAAGTTCTATGTGCAAACCTCCTGAATTTCGATTACATTTTAAATGATTTCTGTAGGTCTTATCAGACTGATTGATTAGGAAAAAATTTTCTCTTTCCCTTACAAACGCATTACCATGATCCAAACCCGATGAGTCGATTTTACTGACTACCAAGTAATTTTTGGACCTTGGAACCAATTCCTGAAAAGTTATGGAGCTGTTAATTGGTACGTACCATTTTCCCACTTTTGATCTCCAGTAGTTGGCATCACTAAGAATTATTTAGCTAACCATGTCTTTGTGTAGTCTAGAGTGAACTTAACACTGTCCGTTAGGCTACCAGATCAGGCATGGAAAATTCAGTACTTTAGAACTTACTGATATTGTCTAGTCTATAGTCTAGCTTATAGTCTAGCTTAAAGTCTAGCTTATAGTATAGTCTATAGTCTAGTCTATAGTCTAGTCTATAGTCTAGTCTATAGTCTAGTCTATAGTCTAGTCTATAGTCTAGTCTATAGTCTAGTCTATAGTCTAGTCTATAGTCTAGTCTATAGTCTAGTCTATAGTCTAGTCTATAGTCTAGTCTATAGTCTAGTCTATAGTCTAGTCTAGTCTATAGTCTAGTCTATAGTCTAGTCTATAGTCTAGTTCTATAGTCTAGTCTATAGTCTAGTCTATAGTCTAGTCTATAGTCTAGTCTATAGTCTAGTCTATAGTCTAGTCTATAGTCTAGTCTATAGTCTAGTCTATAGTCTAGTCTATAGTCTAGTCTATAGTCTAGTCTATAGTCTAGTCTATAGTCTAGTCTATAGTCTAGTCTATAGTCTAGTCTATAGTCTAGTCTATAGTCTAGTCTATAGTCTAGTCTATAGTCTAGTCTATAGTCTAGTCTATAGTCTAGTCTATAGTCTAGTCTATAGTCTAGTCTATAGTCTAGTCTATAGTCTAGTCTATAGTCTAGTCTATAGTCTAGTCTATAGTCTAGTCTATAGTCTAGTCTATAGTCTAGTCTATAGTCTAGTCTATAGTCTAGTCTATAGTCTAGTCTATAGTCTAGTCTATAGTCTAGTCTATAGTCTAGTCTATAGTCTAGTCTATAGTCTAGTCTATAGTCTAGTCTATAGTCTAGTCTATAGTCTAGTCTATAGTCTAGTCTATAGTCTAGTCTATAGTCTAGTCTATAGTCTAGTCTATAGTCTAGTCTATAGTCTAGTCTATAGTCTAGTCTATAGTCTAGTCTATAGTCTAGTCTATAGTCTAGTCTATAGTCTAGTCTATAGTCTAGTCTATAGTCTAGTCTATAGTCTAGTCTATAGTCTAGTCTATAGTCTAGTCTATAGTCTAGTCTATAGTCTTGTCTATAGTCTAGTCTATAGTCTAGTCTATAGTCTAGTCTATAGTCTAGTCTATAGTCTAGTCTATAGTCTAGTCTATAGTCTAGTCTATAGTCTAGTCTATAGTCTAGTCTATAGTCTAGTCTATAGTCTAGTCTATAGTCTAGTCTATAGTCTAGTCTATAGTCTAGTCTATAGTCTAGTCTATAGTCTAGTCTATAGTCTAGTCTATAGTCTAGTCTATAGTCTAGTCTATAGTCTAGTCTATAGTCTAGTCTATAGTCTAGTCTATAGTCTAGTCTATAGTCTAGTCTATAGTCTAGTCTATAGTCTAGTCTAGTCTGCTATGCAGTCTAGTCCTATAGTCTAGTCTATAGTCTAGTCTATAGTCTAGGTCTATAGTCTAGTCTATAGTCTAGTCTATAGTCTAGGCTATAGTCTAGTCTATAGTCTAGTCTATAGTCTAGTCTATAGTCTAGTCTATCTAGTCTATAGTCTAGTCTAGTATGTCTAGTCTATAGTCTAGTCTATAGTCTAGTCTATAGTCAGTCTATAGTCTAGTCTATAGTCTAGTCTATAGTCTAGTCTATTAGTCTAGTCCTATAGTCTAGTCTATAGTCTAGTCTATAGTCTAGTCTAATAGTCTAGTCTATAGTCTAGTCTATTAATTTATACAAATGGGCAATAAAATTTGTGAAGTTGGTCTAAAATTGAAACATTCTAAATTTTCGAGACGATCAGCTTATAATGACCAAAGTTTATATATACAGAAAGAGTTCATTTTATATTTGAATGACAAATTCAGAACTTTCCATTTTTATTATTTTCAGAAAAAGATTTAAATATTATGTACAAATATGACCATTAGAAAAACATCGGTCTGCTTTCACTCTTAAATTGAAAATGTATTTGGAAAAGAAAAATAAACAACAAAGAATAAAAGGAAATAAATAAAACGACATGCATTTAAATTTACAGCCAATCACAAAAAAAAAACTAAAATTAAATGGATTGAAAATTTAGAAATAATTTGAAGAGTGTGCACTTACTTCGACCAATCGATGCCTTTACTGAAATTGATTTAAAAAAATATAAAAAAATACAATTTTTAAATAGTGTAGGATGGATAAAAAAAATAATAATTAAACTTAATATAACATTAAATTGTATTGCTAAAAGTGCTCTTAAAATGATAAAAAAATATATAAATATAAACGGGAAGAGATTTGAATAAACTAAATTCAAAAAGGAGACTAGAAGGAAAGTTACATTAATCATGCTTGAAATTGAACTTTTATTAAAATAAATTGAAAGTAATAAATTAAATTACATATTAAAAAAATTAATATGTAATTAAATCTTACGTTGCGGTTAATTAATTATGTAAATATGTTTGTTTTTCAGATTCGATTATTGGTTTGCAAAATGATCGAGTCTCAAGTGTGATTGATAGATGCGAGGTGTGAAGAAAAAAAAACAAGTGCAACAACAACTTACATGGGATGTTTATCTACGGATGTGGTGTCTGATTTGGTGGTTGCAGCGGATGTGGTTGATGTCAAATAACATAAAACCAGAATAACACTGGAGGCGGTATAGAAATTGATCGTGTTGCGTAGAAAACTATAATAATTTTGACCAATATAATTGAAGGCAGCCGTATGAGCAGAAGAAGATGCCTGACAATTGTAGTTGTGGTTGTTGTTGCTGCTACTGCAAGTTTTATTAAAACCTTTCCTATTGTTGTTATTGCTACAACTACTACTAGTATTGCTAGTGTTATTCATGTTAATGTTCATATTCATATCATGGTTATTGTTATTACATCGACTGTTTGAGCTAATGGCATCGTGGAGGGAGCATGAATTGGAAATAGAAGTAGAAGAGGAATTAGTACCAGTAGTACTAGTAGTAGTTGAGGGCGAAGTTGTAGAAATAGTGTAAGATGATGAGGTGGTGTTGGTGTAATTGGATTTATTTAGTAAATGATGCTTTCGCTGACAATAGCCTCTATATGGTTCAGACTTATTATGGTTGTTGTTCTTGCTGCTGCTGTTTGTATTGATGATGCCGTTGTTACAGCTACTCTCCCGGTTGCTGACGATGCCATCGTTTAGGCAATTTTTTATAAACAGTGTATTAATGCCCATCAAAGACTCTGCCACTGTTGCACAATTGGCCATCACCTCCATTAAATTGTTTTTTAAATCGAGGGCATTCGATGCTAAGGCGGTTCTGGCATGTGAAATTGTCTTTTGCAAACAATGGCCGGTTGCACTGCGTGTGTTAGCAAATGTGGCAAAGTCATTGGTTTGAGTGGCAACACAGTTGCAGTTACACAAATGTGTTTCGCATTGTTGTCCATTGCGTAACGTGTTTTCTGTGTGTTTTGGATAGAAAAAAGATAAATGACAGCGGCAGTAATTATTGTTGCTACAGTTGCTTCTACTGGAACAAGTGTTGCAGTTCTTGTTGCTGCTACTGTTGTTGTTCTTGCTGTAGTTGTTGGCGTTGATATAATTTAAGGGCTTTGGACTTTGTCTTGTATGATTTGCAATTTCGTCGCCAGCTAGTTCTGGTTGTTGCTGCTCACAGCAAAATCTATTGTGGCAGGCAAGAGGATAACAATTGATGCAAGATTTTTGTAGGCCTAGAACAGTGTTGTCTTCCGCTTTTTCGAAATTGAGCGTTTCTTGCGGAACTTTGTAATTGCTCCGGTTTATGTATTCTTTCGTTTCTAAACTATAAAAGTTACTTTTGTTTTTATTTTCTTCTTTCTTGCAGTTCTTGTTGTAGTCCTCAATTTTGCTATTGTTGTAAATTTTACTAACTGTTGCAGTTGAAGAAAAAGTCTTATTGGCTTTAGTTGTTATTGTAGTATTAGTAGTTGGTAGCTTTTGTTGTTGTTTTTGTTGTACTCGTACAAGTTGGCAGTCCTCGTTAGTGTGATTCTTTGTAAAGTATTGATTCAATTTACTACTACTGTATGTGTTATGTTGCAGGAGTTGCTTTCCCGTTTTGATGTTACAATTTTTTGTTCTATAGCTTGTGGCTATTGTTTTTGTTGTTGATGTTTCATTTATTCGATTTGTATGTTTGGCTGCTTCATAGGAACAGCCCATGTTATTGTTGTGGCCTATAATTAGACAAGTATAAATATTTGTGGATTAGTATTGGAATTATGTATTATGATTAGATAAATAATCAGATATTTGTATTATTTAATAAACCTTTTGCATTTATTTTTATTATAAGGTCGATAGATTGGTCTTAACACGTGATTACATTGAATGTAAATTCCCTACCACGGTCACTGATCAATAACTACTTAAATAAGTACTTTAAAACAGAGAGTTAAAAAGTTGTTTTGTTTTACGCACAAAGAAATACTCACACAGAATACTAACCTAAGCCCCTTAAACCTAAAATAATTCCCTTACTTATATAATTATATTTAAGTTATTAGTAGAGTACTTAAAAAGTAATGCTGACAATAAGTAGTAGTCATTGAAAAGTAAGTTGTTTTGTAAGTACGATTCATTATCATGTTTTAAACCACTTAAGAGGTGCAGGTTATAATTACAAATCCACTTCACATCTAATCAAATTTCTTTTGATTTCATTTCAATACTAAATAGTTCGCCTTTGGCATTACGGAATTTATTTAAAAATCATAGTACACAATTATGAAAAATAAACAATTTTTATTTTAACCGTTCTGTACAAACTCTTTAAAGCATTTTTATTTATTTATTTAAATGCTTTTTATAAACTTCAATAACTAAATAAATATTTTATTGCATTTAATTCGTCTAAAAGTCCATGTCTATCTAAATGAATGCGAGCTAGTTCAAACGATATTTAACCTAAATATTTTATATCGTTGCAATGTTGGTTAAGAGATAATCTTTATGTAAATAAATGTCATAAATAATTCAAATCTATATGTATGTATGTTTTAGCTTATATTTGCATACATACAAACACATTTCCATAAATACATGCACACATATTAAAAAAAATACTCATAAACGCAGGCTGCATAATAATTTTCATGTCTACGAGCTAAAGGATAATAATACGTTTTTTAAAACAAAGATAGAAATTTTCAAATGTAAAAAACGTATTAAAAGGAAAAAAAGTTTTAAACAATTAAAATACAAATACAAATTGTTACATACATGGATACAGTTGTATGTATGTTTTCATAAATACATACATATGTAATTCAAATGTCAAGCTGTCAGTATAAGATTATTTTGGTGAAAAATTTTATGTTGTTTATTTAATCTAAAAATTACAATTTTCTGTGTTTCTTTTCAAGTATTTAATTTAAACCACTACAATTTTTTTGTGTAGTATGTATAATTAGGACATTGCTTAAAGGCTTAAAACCACAAATATGTAATCTAAATATTCTTTAATGAGTTATCTTAAAAATTCTCAGACAGCCCCACAATCATAATATACAAATATTTTCTCTTCACATCAAAGGATTTAAACAATTAAATGGTTTCGCTTTTCAGTAAATAAACCCATGTCATGAATATTTCTTACAATAAGAATGTATGTTTAGAAATTTAGTGATAGATAATGGGTATAATATGTAGGAATTAAAAATTTTACATAACAGAGATTTTAAGAACAAACATTTTAAGTACATTCATGAAAGTCTCTTAATTGACAACTTAAAATTTTGTTGTAAATTCTTGCCGCCACTTAGCGTTGACAATAATTTAAATATAACAAGTAAGAGTTTATATTCCGCTACGCCGAATCTTAAATACCCACCATCGAACGATATGCGGTAAAAGTAATGCTCCCCTATAAACATTACTCATCAAATTAACTGAAGAGCATCTTATATGAGGGGTAGGGTTAATTATTGACCGTTTTTCATAAAATGGTTTATAAATTTTTTTAGACCGATTTTGGTTTATATGAAATATGTTTACTTCTCGACTTCCCTACACTTTCCGCATGAAATTCGGTTCCTATAAAAGTTTCTTATATCAAATTTCATAACTGTACACGTAATTTTAAGTCAACAATGATCGCTAAAGTAATTTTCTGAAGAGGACCCTATACGCGGGAAGGATAAATTATGGACCGATCCTCAACAAATTTGGTAGAGAGATTTTAACTCGTAACCAGCAATGAGCCTTAAAGTAATTATCTGAAGGGGGGTAGGGTCAATTATGAAACGATCCACATAAAATTTGGTAGAGAGGATTTCGCTCATGGACCGATCCACATAAAATTTGACAGATAGATTTTAGATCGCATGGAGCTTATGTGTGTCGAATTTCACCGCTGTACTCGTATTTTTAAGACAGTAATTATCGTTAAAGTCATTTTCTGAAGGAGACCATATGGACCGATCCTCATAAAATTTGGTAGGGAAATTTTGGCTCAGATGTGCTTGTTAAAGCTGTTTTCAATACCAAACAAACCCTATAGAGAATATTTGTGGAAAATTTCAACCCTCTAGATCAACGGTTCCCAAATGGGGGTCCGTGGACCCCTAGTGGTCCGTAGTAAAATCCTAGGGGGTCCGCGAAGACAAACAATATTCTGCTTTTATGTAATAATCCCAGATTTTTTGGTAACTTTTTGAATTTTATTTTTTCGGTTGTTTATCAGGAAGAAGCTAGGCCCTACAAATTTATTGTATCAGGCAATATCTTACTCTATATTGTATATAGAGTAAGATATTGCCTGATATGTAATTTTTATTTCCTGTATATGTAGTGAAACAATGTTTTTTATTTCAGACGGATAATGATCTGTCTTACAATTAAATAAGGGATACTGGTATTCCGGACTATGAAGTTAGATCACATTTCATAATTCAAAGACAAGCTTATACCATATTTAAGTTTGTCAAATTGTAAGCAAAATTGTTCTTGTTTGTAAGGACTAAAATTATATATTTCAAAAACTGAGCTGACTCTTTATGCACCTTCAATACGTTAATTTAGTTAATTTTAAATATAAATATTTCCTTCCGACGTGATACAAAGATTTTAACTTGATTTTATCGACCAATATTATTAAATTAACATCAGAAAATCCATAGCGTTTCGCGTAAATATGTAGGCAAAACCATGCAGTAAAAGTGTTCATGTCATATATTATGCGGATAATGCATTCCACAACAACATGGATGAAGTCCAACTTTCTTATATTATTTTCCCGAAAACTTAGCTCACTTTACCCCTCTGCAATCGCAATAAATTTTTGAAACGTGACTCCTTAAGCACATGCCGACAATATTTGATAAAGAAACCTTTTTGTTACCTTGAAGAAAAATGAACATGAAAGATCTCACGATCATAAAATTAAACATCATGTTAACATTTCAACAAAGAAGTCTTTCTATCTTCAAAACCATGCAATTAAAAACCTATCGGGAATATTTTATAGATATGACATCTCTACATTTATTTGACCTAGAGATTTATGGACTAGGTCAATTTTCGGACGAACAATTATTTAGAACAATAAGATATCAAAATATGTATGGAGGTCCGCGAAATTAAATAAGTTCCTCAAGGGGTCCGCGAAGTAAAAACCGGTGGGAACCGCTGCTCTAGATCATTCCTTTCGGACTCTATCGTGCTTTCAATAGACAGATAAACGGACGGACATGGCTAGATCGTCTTAGAATTTAATAAGGCACAAGAATATATATACTTTTATGGGTCTATGGCCAATATTTCTATGTGTTACAAACGGAATGATAAAATCAATATGCCCCCATCTTTTTTGATGGTGGTTATAACAAGTAAGAGTGTTATATTCGCCATCAAATCATATGCCATATACATATTTACATACATATTTCAAGTGAATTTTGGAAAGTGGTCCTATAAGTACAAAATTAACATTTTAGTTCCCATAAAACTTATTTATGTAGAGTTTCGTTGCTAAGCTGACATTTTGAAACAAGTTATGAGCGTTATAGTCAGTCTCTGATGGGGACCTTATATGGGGGTAAGGTCAATTATAGACTGATCCTTTAAAATTTGACAGAATGATTTAAGTTCCGATAAAACATGTTTATGACGATTTTTCTTGCTTTACTGGCAGTTTGAAGGAAGTTATGAAAGTTAAATTAATTTTTTGAGGGGGCGTTATAAGGGGGGAACCTCATAAAATTTGACATTGGTATAAATGCTTTTTTAAGCCAGTTATCTGCATTATAGTAATTTTCTGAAGAGGACTTTATATGGGGGCTAGGTGAATTTGTGGACCGATCAATTAAAAATATCTGTACAAAAATTCAGCTATCTAACACGTCCCGTTTGGTCTGTTTTCAGCAGACAGACGGACGAACGTACGGACGTGGCTAAATCGGAACCAGATATCGAAGTGTTACAAACAGAATGACAAAAACAAAATTGGATGTCAGGCGATCCATTTTTTATCTTCCTATCGGAATGATCGGAATTTGCACCAATATTAGTCCTATTAGATATTTTCCTTTAAGAGCTTTTTAATCGCTTAGTGGAATGCGAGTGAAATATGTATCAACATTTTGAAAATATATCCCATAACTGCTCGAGGGTAAGACACTTGAGAGCAATTTCTGACATTTGAAAGCGATCGAAGCTTCCATAGAATTAAAAAGAATTTTATTAGATATACCGATCGCTTTCAAATGCCAGAATTTGGTCCCAAGTGTCTGATAATAATATTGCATAGATGATTTTTTTTTGATTTTTGCTCTTGAAATACTGCGTAAATTAAGACTCGGTGACTTTGTGGGGATTGAAGTTCGCTGTTCTTGATGAGGCTCTCACTTATGGGGAATTGTCTATATTCTATGACATTGAAGCTTTCTTAAGTCAATACTTTAGAAGTTGTCACTTGATATAAGTATGAAAAGAAAATGATCGAACATTTGTTCAGCTATCATAGGTTATTATTATATAGCAAGACTAGGCTAATCTCACGATTATCGATATATCAAGTTTTAGGAGTACAGTTATGTGGAAAATAGGCGAAAAAATAGATTTCAACTTGTTTCAGTAGAGTTTGCCCTATTGAATCACATACAGATGGATCGACATGAATTAATCGTCTTAGATGAGAGTGAGTCTGTATCAATTGTTATAAATAATAACGATTGATGGATCAATAAAAATTTTTAACTCAGAGACTACAATATACTTTTCTAACGGATTAAGCAGCGCTGAATCCGAATCTGGCCTCATAATGTCTTCAAAAGGGGTAAAAAGCGTTTTTACAAACTTCAGGACACGATATCTCAAATCCCAGATGTGATAGAGATCAGATTCAGCTCAATCCTTTAGAAAAGTATAACTTAGTAGCAGGGTTTCGATTTTTTTCAAATTTTGTTGGCCTGTGAAATCAATTATTAATATTGAGACGAAAATTATAGCGGTGGAGGACAATCAGAGACTAGCAAGAAGCAATTTCGCATCTAAGGTAGAGGCGCACTTTTTGGGTATTAAGGTCATATGTATATTCTGTCACCTAGTCCCATGAAATTGCTCTACGGTAAGAAATTTAATTCATCATTGATACAAATCCTCGAGGAAATCTATAATTATTGGTGGAAAATAATGTTTAGACAAAAGCTCCTTGAATTTTTAAACAGTTTTTAGCAATTTTAGTACGTTCAAGCAGCTAATGTTTAGTTATTTGTAAAAGTACGTCATATTGATTAGTAAATCAGTGGTGATATTGCCTTAAGGACTTTTACTATAAGTTAAAAAAAATAAAATTTTTGTTTAGCACGTACAAATAAAATCATATAGATAATTATGAACTTAACGTAATTACATGATATTAGAAAATTGTCACAATTTGTTTTTTTTTAGTCAAACTCTTGTACTTTTTCATTGGAAACTCGAAAGGAACATTGCTTCTCATACATGTAGTAATCTGCTTGATTGGTAAACATTTTTGACTAGTGTTGTAAAAGTTTAGTTAAGTTTTTACGATTAGACATTATTTACCAGCAACATTGTACAATTGTGTTGACAATGTTCGTGTAACAACTGTTTGATGTCCCTGTGGCAATGTCATCTTTCAACTTTTAATTTGACCGTAGTAACAACTTTTTAAATCCAAAAAAAAAAAAAAACAAACATACTTTATGTATTTTTCTTGTTGCCATCAGCCATCAGCCGTTCTAATATTATTTTTTTACACATATTTTTTGTGTGTTTTTTTCTTGTTCATAAATTCGCGTAGCTACAATAATAACAATTTTTAATATGTCCTGCAGCTTGTTGTAAGTAGTTGAAAAAATGTCAGCTTGACATAATTTAATTTAATTTTTTATTATTATTATTTTTATATTTTTTGGTACGTACATAGTTCTTTCACAATTTAGTTAGTGACATAAAGTTTAATGAAACATGATTGGATGTTTTTGTTTAAATACATATTTTACTTAATTTTTTATATAAAGTGTTAATTAGGAAAATAGTGTCACAAAAATAATGTTTGACATTTAATTTATAATGATGCAAATTGCTCTTTGAATAAGATTTTAAATATCCATTTGCAAAAACTTCTTCAAGCACTTATTAGAATGAACAATAAAATTATTTTGTTTTGGAAGCAGGAATGAGTTTTACCTTATTATACTTTAAGAAATTTATTTAGTACTTTCTCTATATCCAGTAAATGTTATAAAATTTTGTTTTAAACGCTACATCGAAACATTAGGCGCACTACTAATGGTCTGATGATTTCAATAAAGGGAAGCACTACATGATTATAAATAGAGAAGGAAAGTAGCAGAGTCTTTTTAAAAAAAAAATTATAAATAAAACTTTATTTATGAACCCTTTGACCTTTAACAATTCGCTTATCGTAAACGGTATTTACAGAAAATTTGTTGTAAATTTAATATTTCAAATCTTAAGACGAAGCCCTGTCCATGTTTGACTAACAATAATAGCGCTAATTATATTTATATGAAGATTGTCAGTTTAAAAAGTCTCTCATATTAAGTATAGAAAGTAGAAATAAACTTGTCCAAATATTTTACAACAAATTGAAAACTTAACAATTTGCAAATAGATTTTACTTGCAGTTTGATTTTAAGTATTAATGTACTTTAGAGTTTCCCATGTGTTTTTGAGAATTTTCTGTAGAAACAGGTTTTTCTCAAATCCGACCATATAATACTCTACACCAGTTATAAAAATAAAATGATGTAGTGTTCATAATAAAGCATTTAAGTTGAATTGTACCTTGTCTCAGATATACTTAAGCCATTTATTGTTGAATAAAATTGTGGACATTTAAGTCAAATTTTGTAGGGGCTTTGTATAGGGGCTAGGGTCAAATGAGGCCCTATAATTATAAAATTCATGAGGGTCATCAAGGCTAGTATAGAACTTGGTTTTGCAGCTTTTTGTAGAGATACGAGTATATTAAACATTACAATGAATTTAAAAGCCCTATTCTTGGGTTCAGTTGTATGGGGGCTAGGTGAAATAATGGACCGATATTAACCATTTTGAATAGGCTTCGTCTCTAGTACTATGAAAGTTCATGTGCTAAATTTCATTGAATTATCTTGAAAATTGCGACCTATAGTTTGATTACAAGGTTTACATGGACAGACGGACGGACATAGCTTAATCAACTCAGAAAATGATTCCAACCCGATTGGTATACTTTAAGGTCGGTATTGGACCCGTATTATTGTGCGTTACAAACATCAGCACAAACCTAATATAATCTCCCCACTAAAGTGGTGTAGGGTATAAATATATTACCCTTTTTAAGAGAATTATGAATATTTAACTTATTTTCTGAAGTGTAAAACTTAGTAAATATAATTTTTAGCTCAAAAGCTCTATTCGGGAAATTCTGTTGTATGGGAGCTAGGTGCCATTTATTGTTCAATAAAATTGTGGACATTTAAGTCAGATTTTGAAGGGGGCTTTGAATAGGGGCTATATTCAAATGAGACCCTATAATTATAAAATTCATGAGGCTCATCAAGGCTAGTATAGAACTTGGTATTGCAGCTTTTTGTCGAGATACGAATATATTAAACATAATTATGAACTTAAAAGCCCTTTTCGTCGGGTTCAGTTGTATGGGGGCTAGGTGAAATAATAGACCGATGTGAACCATTTTCAATAAGCACCA
Organism: Lucilia sericata; assembly: GCF_015586225.1. NCBI lineage: Eukaryota > Metazoa > Arthropoda > Insecta > Diptera > Calliphoridae > Lucilia > Lucilia sericata. Next base: position 90,885 of record NW_023995393.1, on the reverse strand, counting down.
TAAATGATCATGTGCCAAATTTCATTGAATTACCTTCAAAATTGCGACCTGTAGTTTGATCACAAGATTTACAAAGCCCTATTCGGGGGTTCAATTATATGGGGGCTGGGTGAGATAATGGACCAATATTAACCATTTTCAATAGGCTTCGTCTCCGGCACCATAGAAGATCATGTGCCAAATTTCATTGAATTATCTTCAAAATTGCGACCTGTATTTTGATTACAAGGTTTACAAGCCCTATTCGGGGGTTCAGTTGTATGGGGGCTAGGTGAAATAATGGACCGATCTTAACCATTTTCAATTGTTTGTCCCTGGGACAATAGAAGATCATGTGCCAAATTTCATTGAATTATCTTCAAAATTGCTACCTCTAGTATGATTACAAGGTTTACATGGACGGACAGACAGAGAGACAGACAGATATAAAAAAATAAAATTCAGCATAAATAACTTCTAAAAAAAATAAGTTCTAAAAAAATTTATGAGGATCGGCCCTCATCTAACCCTATCCCCTATATAAAGCATCTTTCAGAATTTGATGAAGACACACATATTTATCCAGGTTATTTAAAACTCATATATGTCATTATAATGGTCCCAGCATCTTTTTTTAAATCCGTTGAGAAACTTAAAATCGATTGAAATTCAACTAAGTTACTGACTTACATATAAGAGCTTAAGTACGAAAACCCGGTTTTTTATCCGTATCTCAAGATTTTGGAGGTGTTTGGCAAATTTCAAAAATAGATTCTTGTTCTACTCACATCTACCTTTCAGAAAAATAGTATCAATTCCCAGGTATTTATTTTTATCGCATAGTGTTATTAGCCTGAAAATTAATTAAACTAATAACGTGAACTTCTTATTTGCCGATTATTTTTCGTTAAACAAAAATATTGGTAAAATTAATTCAGATAACCTCTTAACGACAATTATCTTTAACCTACGAATTTGACTATTTAACGACAAAATTTTGTCGTTAGAAAATTACTGAATTGCGGTAATATACTACTGAATAAGTAATTCTTATTTTCCCGTATTAATGTGTTAATTACTACATTAGGACTTTTAGGTTTTATATAAAACTTTATTTTACGGGACACTCTAGCATACACACATACTTACTGTATTAACTTTTATAAATTATAGAAAAATAGAAGGCAGAAGTAGATGCATAAAAATCAATGTAATTATATGACGTACAAATATATAGTAGGAGTATTGATAAACTATTTATAAGAAATTTAAAGCAGATGGCTAAAAAACATAGAGTAACTACTCGTAAATGTTTCAAACAATAGCACCTGCAAAAAGAAGAACTAATTTCCATAATATTCGAAATGGTAAAATTCTCCACCAATCGATATTTTTATTTATATATTTATTTGTTCTACTTTATGGAAATTGTTAAGCATTTTAAATTAAATAAATACATACATACATATCTTATAATTTAAATCGTTATTGTGAAAATAAATTGACATTATTGTGTAAATTTTAATATTTAAAAACAAGTAAGAAATTATAGTTGGGCGAGGCCGACCATATAATACCCTACACCTGTTACAAAAATAAAATGTCATTTAGTTTTCATAATAAAGCATTTAAATTGAATTGTACCTTGCCTCAGATATACTTAAGCCATTTATTGTTGAATAAAATTGTGGACATTTAAATCAGATTTTGAAGGGGTCTTTGTATATGGGCTATGGTCCAATGAGGCCCTATAATTATAAAATTCATGAGGGTCATTAAGGCTAGTATAGAACTTGGTTTTGCAGATTTTTGTCGAGATACGAGTATATTAGACATAATGATGAACTTAAGAGAGCTATTCGGCGGGATCAGTTGTATGGGGCTAGGTGAAATAATCGACCGATGTTGAACATTTTCAACAGACTTCGTCCCTGTGACAATAGAAGATCATGTACCAAATTTCATTGAATAATCTTCAATATTGCGACCTGTAGTTTGATTACAAGGTTTACTTGGACGGATGGACGGACGGACGGACAGACGGAGGGACCACTAGGAGTACATGAACCTAGTGAAAAGTGTAAAATTGGGTAAATCATAGGACTTTTTTTGGATTTTTTTTTTTAAGTGAAGTAATAGTGAGGAATATAATAAAAGTGTTTACTAACAGGAATTCATTTCTTAAAGCTATATTTGCATAAATATTTATTTACTCACGAATAGCATATGTATATGTTCTACTATAAATGTATGATCACAGGCCCTTAAGCAAATTTGAACAGATGAAAACTCATGAATTCATATTTTACATATTTCCATTCATTAGGAAGGCTCACCAATTTAGATATTATATTATGCAAGCGAATGTTATTTGAATTATCTCTAGTAAATTTCAATAGTCTGGGATTATTGAAAAAGTACTGAAGATTGCATATCAGTTATTGTCAGAATTAGGTCCAGTGCAGTGCAAATATTTTCACTTTTGTTTCTTAGTACTGATATAAATTGAATTTGGATCACAATAATAGATATAATGTATGTACGTTTAAAGTAAGTCATTTCAATATTATGGCAATTTCAACAACCTCAAAATGGTCAATTTGCGGCTCAATGGTGATAGTTCAACTCATACTGTCTCACATACTCTCACCATCGATTTGTCTTGGATGATGAAATATTTTACAAACTGTTTACAAACCACTACATAAATTGTCCATTTAGGTACAACCATTGAAAAAATGCCTTTAGGTTAATTGTAATAAAAATTATTTATGTATATGAAAATGTATGTATTTTTTATACTTGATCAGTGTTGCCAAAAGCAACGATTTTTTCAATTTTTATTTAGTAGTAAAGTATCATCTGTTAAGTCACATTTGTATCCTTAATTTCACGCAGGTGAGCTTCAATTTTGAGGACATACTAAAATTTATGGATTTTTTGTAAACAGCGAATGGAAATTTATAAAATTATCTCGGCAACACTTAGTTACGTATAAGATAATTTACTCTCTAGTATATTGTTTGTACAATGCTAAAAATATTTAATGCACACGCATGCATCTATGGAAATTTCAACAAGTTTTGACCTTTTGCTATTGCATGCAATATACAAAAAAAAACTTTTTTTACCTTAGAATATATTAGGTAAAAGTTTTAATTAAATATGTTATTTAAATTTTCTATTACTATTTATTAATTTAAAAATATTCATGCCTTAGGCCAAAGTATGACTAAGGATTTAAACCAAAACTTATTGAATGTTGAATGAGGCGATTATACATTCTTGGTAATATAAACTCTATATTATCAATATTTATACCCTAAACCACTTTAGTGGGGAGGGTATATTGGGTTTGTGCTGATGTTTGTAACGCACAATAATATTGGTCCTATACCCACCTTAAAGTATACCAATCGGCTTATAATAATTTTCTGTCTGTCCGACCGTCCATATAAACCTTGTAATCAAACTACAGGTCGCAATTTTTAAGATAATTCAATGAAATTTGGTACATGATCTTCTATTCTTCCAGGAACGAAACTTATTCAAAATGGTTAAAATTGGTCCATTATTTCACCTAGCCCCTATACAACTGAACCCCCGAATAGGGCTTGTAAACCTTATAATCAAATTACAGGCCGCAATTTTGGAGATAATTCAATGAAATTTGGTAGATGATCTTCTATGGTACCGAAGCCTATTGAAAATAGTTAACATCGGTCCATTATTTCACCTAGCCCCCATACAACTGAACCGGCCGAATAGGCCTCTTAAGTTCATAATTATGTTTAATATACTCTTATCTCGATAAAAAGCTGTAAAATCAAGTTCTATACTAGCCTTAATAACCCTCATGAATTTTATAATTATAGGGCCTAATTTGACCCTAGCCCCTATAAAAAGCCTCCTTCAAAATTTGTCTTAAATGTACACAATTCAATATTATTAAAAGTACATTTAGAAGACCTAAAAAGTACAAAAAATCACCTTTTTATGTTCTCTCTTACTCCAATATTTAATATTATAGAAAATTCAAGAAGTAAATTTTAAAGAACGAAAAAATATCAAAAAATCCCCTTTTATAGGTTCTCACATACTCCGGGATCTGCATGACTAATTTCGTGTTTCTAGGTTCAATATTATAGAAAATTAAAAAAATACCTTTTGAAGAACGAAAAAGTATCAAAAAAATTCCCTTTTATAGGTTCTTACTTAACCCGGGCTCTACATGACTAACTTCATGTTTCTAGGTTCAATATTATAGAAAATTCAAAAAGTACTTTTTGTAGAACGAAAAAGTACCTAAAGGGGACCTTTTATGTGTTCTCACTTAACCGGGGCTGTACATGCTTATTTCATGTTTTCAGGTTCAATATTATCGAAAATTCAAAAAGTAAATTTTCTACAACGAAAAGGTACCAAAAAGTCCCCTTTTATGTGTTATCACTTAATCCGGGCTCTATATACTTAATTTCATTTTTCTTATTATAGAAAATTCAATATTATAGAAAATTCAAAAAGTACCTTCTGTAGAACGAAAAGGTACCAAAAAGGCCCCTTTTATATGTTCTCACTTAATCCGGGCTCTTTGTTTATTATTTCCGTCTGTGCATGAACGAAAAATCTAAATTTTTGATGAAATTTTCAGAGGTAGTCTCAAATTTTTGCTCATATCCGTATGTCTGATAGAATTATTGAATATTCGGATCTAGCAGATATCTGGGGTCTGATTTTAACATACACAGGGACAGACAGACGGATATAGCTAAATCGACTCCGAAACTATAAGGATCCAGAATATACATATATACTATATAGAGTCGGAAAGTTATATTATAGACATTTCAAACTAAATGAAATCTTATATATACCCTTCTTACGAGGTTGAAGGGTATAATTACAATTACAAACAGCAGTTCTAATGGAAAATACCCTCTCCACTATAAGTATGTAAGTATAAATATTTTTTAGCTAAAGAAATTTTCTTACAAAGTTGTTCTTGTCTAAATTTTTCTTTTTCTAAAACCACCAAAAAATTAAACCGAAACTTTATTGGAAATTCAAATTTTTTTCTGCTTTTTCAACAGTTTTTACGTGGCTCTATTTGGTTATCATCTTTCTTTTCTATTCCGTTATTGCAATGTAAGCCAAAATGTAGCTTATTTATTAAATTATTTTGTTTTTGTTCAATTCGAAATAATTGTAATAAAAGCAGCTTTTCGAAAAGTTTGTTTTGATTTTACTTTTGTTACTTAAAGAAACGAAGAAGAACGCTAAATGTCAGCTTGAGTTAAATAATCGAATTGCAAATTGTTTATAATTTATTGATAATATACTTGATATTTTACTGACGACAAACTAATAAAACTTTCAAACTCATGGAAACTGAAGGGATAAGAAAATAAAAGCAAAAATCATAAATAATACTGACAAGTAGATAAAGGAAATATGAATTCGAAGAAATAAAATATGAGAGATGAAGGGGGCAAGTATTACAAAAGAGTGATTTTACAACAATTCAATATTAAATAGAACCCATGAATTCGGCATATTACAATTTGCGTGTAAGTTAGTCAGTTTTTGCTAAAGCATTGTCACGTGACTGATTCAAATTCATTCATGCTGAGACTAAAATATCGTTTCCATGTAATCTAATATCGTTTCCATGTAAAATAAGCACATTGAGACATTTGGCGCTTTTAGAACGCCAAACATAGAAAAATAAATCCGTTACAATTGATTTTATTTGAGAATATAGGACAGCATATTTATCCCTCAAATCGCCTCTCTTCTACAACATTGGTCTATGTCGAATTTTATCGCTATGGTCCCCTTCTTAAACCAAGTATTGCTGATTCTCATGAAAACTAATAGATTTTGGTTCTTATCTCTTTTTGGTGCTTAGAACTAATTTGTGCAAAATTTTATCACTATTGCGGGATAAATAATACGTTAATTATTATTTACGCTGTATTCCAAAGGTCACTTGTAGTGGGCTAGTAGAAATTGTAGACTGATATCGGCTATTTTCAACACTAAGCTTTTCTGGTCAAGAGAAAACATTTCTATATCTTTGCACAGTCCACAACGATTACGCCTTGTCGCAATATTAACTATGTGAGTAATTTTTCTTTAATATGTATGTATGTATTTTTGAATGTCAATTGACCCTACAAATACATTTCAATCGATTAGGAATGGACAATTAACCCTGCATATACATACATATGTAGATATCGTACAAGTAGTAACAAGTAGGTACACATTTTAAAAATACATTTAAATTGCTGGACATGTTCAATACTCACATACAATTTTACAATTTATATTTACTTGTTGTAGTGTAAAACGGTACAAATTATTGTCATAAATTAGTAAGTTTATTCATTTGTATATTAGGATTGCTCTGAATTCTGGATTATTGTTTAACTATAATCCAATGAAACCATTATTACTATTATATTATTTATTTACAAAATTCCTTAAATTTATTACGATCTCTTGATACACATTAATTTGTGACCAGGTAATATCAGCGTTAACAAACTTTAATTCACTCGTCAAACTTCTATGCCATGAGCCTCTGGATCTACTGAGCTCCTTGCGGGTTTTAGTCTAGAGCTTCTCTGGCGATATTATTTAAGGGTTTCCATAACGAATGTCGAAGTGCTTTACGTGAACTCCTGCCCTGAAGGCCTTATTTCACGGTGGTCTTTTTCAACCACTGGGTGAGCTTTGGCAACGACTCACCACCGCCCTATTGTGCTTCTTACACGTTAGTGGCAATTTACGTATATGGAATTCCCGGTCCAGTATACGTGCACTTTGACCATTGCTACTCCGTTGCCTAAATTCCGAGATTCAAAACATCACTTCCGTTTACAACCACGCAGATGGAATGACCTCTGTTAACTTAACCGCAACTCACTCTTCCCGCGAATTTGGGTTTAAATCACATCCACTACGTGGATCCCTAAGGAACCTCAACCAACAAACCAGCCAGGAAAATTCCTGCGGGCAACTGGCCAACCGTTGTAGCATATTATGTGATTCTCTGGTTTGACCCTATGTCAAATCATACCAAGGACTAGCTAGTTTATAGTCCCGGCAGACTAGAGGTACTGGTAGCACCTCTTTACCCCGGGATTGCAATACACCAAGATGATGGTCTTTCATCAAGGAAACATGCCCCGGGGGGAAGGGTTTCCATAACGTGTGTCTAATCCATTTCCTGCAGTCAAACTTCTTTTCAATCCACTTCCTGCAGGCAAATCCTTTTCAATTGGTATTTGTTTGCGCCTTCTATATAGTTCAGAGTTAGAGATCCAGTTGTGGTGCCACCAGAATGTTTCTCAAACAGCTGTTTATGACTTTTTGCCCCGCTAGATGCTCAGGCAAGTTGGGGAGTTGAAAATTATAATTTTCGTTGCGTTTGATAACTGCCGCTACCGCATATTTTGCGTAGCTTTGGAAATGCTGATTTTGCTTTGGAGAGCCTGACATAGAACGACATCACAGTGGGGCAGAATGGAAATTTTTTGGAAATAAATCTGGCATTTCTAAACGGCTGATCCGATCGGGATAAAATTTGGCGTGAGCGTAGCCAAGGAGTATTCGAGTTTAAATTTTTAAACTCGTGCCATTTTTTTTGTTTTTCACCCAAATACAAAGATTTTTATATTTTGTGCGCTCGACGAGATCTTGAAAAAACATGCTTGGACATACTACTTATCTCTTATAATATCCGAGTTATAGGCATTTAAAAATTTAGTGATACAAAATTTACCATACCTTGGTGCGCCTTTTTTTGAATACCGGGCGTAATTTTGGACCAAATGGACTCAATTTTTTCTTGTTAGTTAGACAACAAAATTTCCAATAATATACAAAAAATTTCAGATCAATATCATTTACAGATCCAAAAATATACGTTTTTTAATTTAAAAATTCAAAAAATTTTAGATTTTTGGCGTTTTTTTGCCAAAAATGTGTCTTAACTCTTTTATTAATAAAATAAAATTTTTATTAAGAACATATAACAATTTTATAGTTTTCTAAAAGGTATCTTTACGCAGAACGCTTTGGCGTAAAAAACTTGTCCTATTTTTTGAAAATGTTGCCACTGCGTCCTTCCGAATATGACCTATTTTTTATCAAAACTTCAACTTTGGGCGACATGTTCTAAAATCCCAAAGCTGGGATCAGAAAACTGAAAGCAGTTTTGGAAACCTCAATATGTTTTCTATTTACTCCAAAAGTATTTTCCCAGCCCTGAAAGAAATGTGGACCCTATGGGCAAAAAAGTAAAAAATCCCATTTTTGGGATTTTCATTCCTATTTTTGGGAATTGCGGGATGCCCTTTGACCTTTTCAATTTTTTTTGCATATTCTTATTTGAAATGACAAATTTAACAAGCGTTGAAAATTTCATTGAGTTTTGTTCATAAATAAAGATTTTGTCATATATTACATATTTGTTTAATTTCTAAAACTATGATTTATATCAAAATTTTAATAGGATCGCAGATAGCTACAACAATTTAGTCCATATTTATCCCTTAATATCATTTTTTAGTTAGATATGGAAATTCTCGATCCTTTACAAAAAATTTCAAGCCAATATCTCAATTACATTCAAAAATATGTTCATTTAAACTTGTGTCCTTTAATTTCATCTTTTTCATATTTTAGTATTAAGTATGACAGAACATACATTTGGTGTTGAATAAAATATTTGGACAATTATTAAAAATTATTTAGTTAATTATTTTATTATAATATTGTATATAAAATAAAAAAAATTATAATTTTATTATGAGCCACGCACAACAACACCTAAATCACCCCACACAAATTACCTTTCCCGCCCACCGAAATATAAAACACAATTTAATACAATATCATCAGTTAGTATAATAGCTTTTTTTATTTGAACTGTTTATCTTAAACATAATACAATTAATTCTTACAACCTACTTATATAGTTAATTCCTAACACTACTTATTTTCTATAAAATAATCTGTCATATCGGTATACATATCCAGAAGGTAATATAAGTCCTTTAAATCTTCCTTGTTTTGAGATGATAGAGTTTCATAACAAATCCATCTTTTTCGCATAGTTGAAAGAACAGGATCAGAAGATAGAAGTAAACTATTAAAAATATCTTCATTCTGTGATTGCCTGGAGCATTTTCTTGAGCTGAATAGTTGAACATGCTTAAAATCTCGATTCCTCGCTTCCTGGGCTTCTTCTGTTAACTCTCCAAGTGGAAGAATATTCGATTCAATTATTATTTGACCAAATCGATTTTCATTAATTTTATGTTTACTATTCAGTGCCATTAAAATAGTTTTAACTCTTCGAAGCAACTCCTTGTCGATTCCAGTTATTTTTGAAGTAATTTCAAAATCACGAAGAAACCTTCTCGACGTATTACCGTCATTTGTACTACCGCAACTTGAAAGTGGTTTGTCGATGTTTAATCCCATCTGAACTTTAAATTCTTCTTGGATTCTGCTTTTTTCCGCAGCTCTCAGCTCTTTCAATTCTTCATTATTTTTTGTTGATTTAGTAGGATAGTTTGTTTTTTGTCCTGGATCGCCTTGTATGATGGTAATATATTGTGTCCTTTTTCATGCAGAGCTTTCCTTAATATTTAGTACTTATTTCGACTGAGACCCAGTTCCAACATAAGCGCTATTGCTTCCTCTTCAGTAAAATTTGATTATGATGTTGGAGTTGGTATACTTTCCACAATTCGCTTAAGTCGTTTTGGTGATGCATTAGGAAGAATAGTTGCAATATGTACGACATCCATATGTTGGTTTTCCTTTTTCAGCATTTCGTTAAATGTATCAGCAATTTCCTCATTTGAGATTGAAAAAAGTTTTTGTGTGACCCTCTTTTTTTTTACCTTGAACATAAGTCTTCGTATGACTTGCAAGGCGCTCCTGTTGATGTGTTGTAAGTTGAGATTTCCGTAGTAATTTCCATCCAACTACAAAATTTTAATCGAAATTTCTTTTGATTTCCATCCACAGACTTACTTTTTACATCAAAAAGTTTTAAAAAGTTTTCAATTTTTGATATGCCTGTTTTGTCTACTTTTCTACTATATGTAGTTTTTATATAATTTGAAATGTCTTCAATTCTTTCTGGCCCTTTTGAAGACACACTCCATAAAACGGAACACAACTCTTCGTACTTTAATGTAATCTTCATTGTAGATTTATTAAATATGGTACTTAAAATCTGAGAAGTTTACTTATATACCAATTCTTGTCATTTCCGATACAGGTATTCCAAAGTAAAAAATTACGAATTGTCTACCTATTAACATTTAGGACTATATTACTATAACCTGTAATTCAGTCATTGATATTTCTTATTAGTGAATGAATCGAAATTATCATTACCTGTATATTTTTACCTACATGATCATAAACGAAACAGAACGAAATGATCGTCGAAAAAATTTAGGTAAAAAATAGTTATACATTTTTGAAAATTTAAGCATAATAGGACCTTTCAATTATAAGGATAAGCAAACAAATAGAAAATAGGTAAATATAAGATTTAAATATGTGCTGTCATACTTAATACTAAAATATGAAAAAGATGAAATTAAAGGACACAAGTTTAAATGAACATATTTTTGAATGTAATTGAGATATTGGCTTGAAATTTTTTGTAAAGGGTCGAGAATTTCCATATCTAACTAAAAAATGATATTAAGGGATAAATATGGATCCTATTAAATTTTCCTATTAAATTTTGATATAAATCATAGTTTTAGAAATTAAACAAATATGTAATATATGACAAAATCTTTATTTATGAACAAAACTCAATGAAATTTTCAACGCTTGTTAAATTTGTCATTTCAAATAAGAATATGCAAAAAAAATTGAAAAGGTCAAAGGGCATCCCGCAATTCCCAAAAATAGGAATGAAAATCCCAAAAATGGGATTTTTTACTTTTTTGCCCATAGGGTCCACATTTCTTTCAGGGCTGGGAAAATACTTTTGGAGTAAATAGAAAACATATTGAGGTTTCCAAAACTGCTTTCAGTTTTCTGATCCCAGCTTTGGGATTTTAGAACATGTCGCCCAAAGTTGAAGTTTTGATAAAAAATAGGTCATATTCGGAAGGACGCAGTGGCAACATTTTCAAAAAATAGGACAAGTTTTTTACGCCAAAGCGTTCTGCGTAAAGATACCTTTTAGAAAACTATAAAATTGTTATATGTTCTTAATAAAAATTTTATTTTATTAATAAAAGAGTTAAGACACATTTTTGGCAAAAAAACGCCAAAAATCTAAAATTTTTTGAATTTTTAAATTAAAAAACGTATATTTTTGGATCTGTAAATGATATTGACCTGAAATTTTTTGTATATTATTGGAAATTTTGTTGTCTAACTAACAAGAAAAAATTGAGTCCATTTCGTCCAAAATTACGCCCGGTATTCAAAAAAAGGCGCACCAAGGTATGGTAAATTTTGTATCACTAAATTTTTAAATGCCTATAACTCGGATATTATAAGAGATAAGTAGTATGTCCAAGCATGTTTTTTCAAGATCTCGTCGAGCGCACAAAATATAAAAATCTTTGTATTTGGGTGAAAAACAAAAAAAATGGCACGAGTTTAAAAATTTAAACTCGAATACTCCTTGACTACGCTCACGCCAAATTTTATCCCGATCGGATCAGCCGTTTAGAAATGCCACATTTATTTCCAAAAAATTTCCATTCTGCCCCACTGTGCGACATCTGGTGTTATTTAGCTACCAAGGTAAGTAAACCTGTTGACTTCTTCAAAAACCGTGAAGACAAGGAGCAGATTGCCAGAGTGCAGTGGGTTTACTTTCATGGACTTAGTCTTACTCACATTAATCCGCAATTGTTACTTTTCAGCGATTGACCTTAAGCTATCTATTTTACTTTACATATGATTCTCCCATTGAAGGGAGTCAATGCTATGTCGTTCGAACGTTAGACCATTCAGATGTTCCATGTCTATAGCGTGCCAAACAATACCTCTCAATCCATACTCAATCACCAACTTTCTACCACGTTTCATCAGAAATCCGTTTTATAGGTTCTCCTCATTTTGACCAGTACGGTTTCGCTTGTAGAAATGAAATTACTCTTCATTTGGGACCACTGGCACTCTAGTGAAGTGTACTGAGAGAGGGACCATGTTCCAGATTCCAAGGCCCAAGTTATTTTATTCTCAATTATATGTGGAAATAGCGTACCACTGGTAATTCACGGTGCCAACGCCGTGAGTGTCCATGACATGCTCAAATTTGCTTTAACTCACTTTGACATTCATGCTACCCATGACTCCTTCGTGAATACTTTGTGTCACTCCAGATAGGCTGCTACAGGACAGTTGCTTCTCACTTATTTCCGTCGCTTTCGTGGTTTTATGAAACCATAAGGACTTATATCAACGAAAACTTCCATACTCCAAATATCAGAGGAAAAATTTTGAAAAATAATAACTTAGAATGAACTAATTTCTATTTTGGGGCAACCCTAATATAAATAATATGTATGTTATAAAATGTTTATGTATGAATTTAGCATAGATGTGTGTATGTGTTCATACCTATAAACTGGACGCCGACCTGTATTAATACGATAAAATTGAAACAAAATCCATTGGAAATAAAAGTGTATGAGTGCGTGCACGTTTTATCGATCCATAAAAATCTAAATATGGATGAATTAATTCATGTCAGTTTTTACGACTATACGAGTGGTAACTTTAAAGTATGTTTAATAGGGTAGTATAATTTCCTTATGAATTAATATTGATTCCAATATTAATGGTTGATAAATTCAGCTAAAACTGCTACGAATGTACGAATAATTCAGTAGTATTTGTTTAATAATGTAAATGTTATTGAAAATACTTATTGCCACCCTAATAATTATAAGTAAGTAGGTATAAAACTGTTAACAATTTTCTGCATACATGACTCAGCTAGAATTAATAATATTTTAAGGATTGCAAAAATCTTAAAATGAAACAATGGAAAATGTTAAGACTGAAATATATGAAATAAATTTGTTATTTCATTTAAAATGTTGTTATATTCAACATTACGGTGTTCAGTGGAACACTTTTTAATAGGGATACCGGTCAAACGAAGTGTATTAGTATACTAAATAAAAAGGGCTTCAATTACCTACCAGCGATTAAAATTCTTGATCTCAGTGCAATATATTAAAACAATTTATATGCCATCTTTTCGAAACCGGTCTCAAAAATTCCATAAATATTTTGAAAAATATTAAACAATTTGCTTAACATTTTTTTACTATAGGATGAAATCATATTGACAAGCATTATTCCAAATTTTATTTCTTTTTAGGTTTAAGAATGGCGAACTTATTATATTTTATTATATTGATTTGTCTCATTTTCAATATCAAGAATTTTATATAAACAGGAAATGCCTGTTCACAAACTGTACAAGATGGCGATCAAAAATCCATAACTTATGATTGGATTGGAATTTTTAAATCCGGCTTGAAATAAAAATTAGATATCGATCTATTAGAAAAATAGTTATGGAGGGTTAAAGTTAACTTTTTCGCTTTTACTTAGTTGAATTTTAGTATAAACTGTAACACTTCACTTTATGTGAAAACGTGTTATTTTTTATTTCTTATGTAATATACCCACCATAAAAAAAGATGGGGGGTATATTGATTTTGTCATTCCGTTTGTAATACATTGAAATATTGGCCACAGTTCCACAAAAGTATATATGAATATTCTGGGTCCTTATTAAATTCTAAGGCGATCTAGAAATGTCTGTCCGTCCGTCCATCTGTCTATCTGTTAAAAGATAGAGGCCAAGCGGAAAGAGGTAGAGGGTTGAAATTTTGCACAAATATTTCTTACAGGTAAGATTTGTTTGGTATTGAAAATGGGTAATATCGGTCCATGTTTTTGGATAGCCACCATATAAGTGGACCTCCGAAAAACAGCTTTAACTCTCATTATTGTTTTAAAAATACGACTATAGCGATGAAATCCGACATAAATAAGTTTCATATAAACAAAAATCTCTCTATCGCATTTTATGTGGATCGATCCATAATTGACCCTACCCCCTATAAAAGGTTCCCTTCACAAACTACCGCCCATATAAGGCCCCCCTCAGAAAATTATTTTAAAGCTCATTACTGCTACAGAATAGCGAGTACAACGATGAAATTCGACATGAACAAGTTTTATGGGAACGGAAATCTTTCTACCGATTTTGATTTTTTGGTCCATTTAAGGACAACTTCAGAAAATTGCTTTAACTCCCTTTAGTTACTTAAAAATACGACTAACCCCCATTATATAAATGTTATATTTTGTCGTAAGGTTAAATTGACAGTTTTCATACAAAAATTATTTTAACCGGCAGAATATCTACCGGTTAAACGATAACCGGAGTTGGTGTTAACGGGGGTTAGGCGATGAAATTCGAAATAAGAAACTTATTTACGAAACATAATTTATGTACAAAAGTTTATGAAGATCGCTCTAATAAGGTCCACTTCAGAAAATGACTTTAACGCTCAATAATGACTCAGAAGTTCGTACAAATTACGGTAGTTTTATAGGAACTGACATTTTTCAACTGAATTTGATAAGCATCGGTCGATAACTGACCCTACCCCCCATTATCGGTTTCCTTCAGAAAATTACTTTAAACCTCATAACTGAATTAAAGATACGTGTACCGCGATGAAATTCGAACAAATAATTATGGTCTAAACCGTTGAGAATAGGTTCATAATTAACTCTATCCTGCATATAACCCCTTTTACAAAAAAAAAAAAAAAAAACAGTTTATGGTTATAAAAATTGGACAAAAACGATTTCTTTTTAAAACACGGTCCATACTTAAGCCCTCATAAAGGGCCTCTTCCAAATATTACCCTGATATTCACATTAATATCGATATATGATGAGAAAATTCAACATATATCTCATAAATTACAAATTTTTTTCAATAATAACAAAAGCATCGGTTCGTATATATCAAAGTTTATTTATAATGAAGCATTCCTTACCGGCAATGATTTGATGGTGGGTATATAAGATTTGGCATGACCGAATATAACACTCTTACTTGTTCTATTTTAATTTACACCTAATATTTAAATATAATTTTTTAACTTTAATGTTGCGCCCATTTGGATATTAAATATTTATTTTGATATTAAAGTTACTTGTACAAAATGTTGTAACTCTAGATGTTATACACAGATATTTGGTACTTCTCCCTTCTTTTTTATATGAGAAATACCACGCCGTGGCAAAGTTGACTATAGCTGATATAGTTTCCCAGATATATAAATTTTAGTATTTGATTAATATGAGGGATGCCACGCCCACTGATTCTAGACAGCCCATTTTTCCTTAAAAATTCATTTTGATACTTTTACTAAATAGTACAAAATTTGTCATTCATTTATAGTTTTCTAGATATATGAATAATTTTGAGTATTTTATTAATATGGGAGATGCCACGCCCACTAATACTAGTATGCTTATATTATCCCATACTGTAGGAAGATACTGTGAAAATGTCAGGAAAATCGGTTTTGATATTGATCTTCTTAAAAAAGTAGACTACAAGGATACGTTCCGTGCGTGGACGAAGTTTGAAAAACAAGTTGTTGGGTAAGTACAATGTTTTTGCTGGGTACTGTAGATACTTCGACATTTTCTATTAGACAATTTCAAAATTACGCTTAAGTTATTCTCAGCCGATTGCTATAATTTAAGGTGGAAGTAGTACTATAGTGGTATTAGGCTATAGCTATCGAGGGATTTGAGTACAAAGGGTACTTTGTAGAACCAAAATTTTGAGTAATTAAATTAAAAGAAAGATATAGAAATTGTAAATTATATATAATTCGTATATAACATGTGTTATAATGAATTTGTGGCCTAAATATAAACTTTCTTAGAAAGTTTTTTTTTCTTTTTTTTTTCCATTTTATTTGTACTTCCTTATTCCTTCAATCATGCTTTTTTACACATTTTATTGTTACTAAATAGAAAACTTTTTTATTTCCCATGACTAAGAAAAGAAACAGAAAAGAAAACTTTATTTAGTGGTGGTAACAATGGTAAGGGTTTGGATAAAGTTCTAAATCCTAATTACTGTTCTATTTTTAGGTATATGGAACACATTGTTGTATACGTAAAATGTACTTATGTACACTTGCATGTGTGTAGATCTAAGGGTACATACATACATATCATTGTATGTATGTTATTGTTTTATTATATTCTAACGTTTATTGTATTTTCTTTAGTTTCTTTCTTTAAAACGATTTAATTAAACCTATAGGCTAAAAATACATACTTACCAACAAACAGACAAATAATACTTTCAAAGGGACACATTCTTACATAGAAGTTGTAGTAGTTGTAACAGAATGGAGCTAAACTAGGCTAATAAAATTTACAGTTCAACTGGGAATGCATAGAACAAAGATGTCCTTATTATTCACTAGTACTTGTACAAATGAATCTCTTTCTCTGTCTTCTTGTGTCCTTTTATATTCTTGTTATTTTTGTTATTGTTAATTTGCTTCATTTTTTTTTGTAGTCTTCGAGTCCTAAAGGTGGCAGCGGTAGTAGCAGCAGCACATGACAAATTAACTGTGCCAACTAATGTGGCAAATGTGACAAGTGTTTTACGTACAAACATACATATATACATACATATTATGTATATAACTATATTGTACGTATAAGAATGTACGTACATATGCCCTATTCCTTCTTTATATCTTTTCTTTTTGCAGCTGACTGTGGGAAATTATTAAGGTGATGGAACGTACATTGAAAGTATGAAGAAAATTATAATTTTAGTTATATTCCCCACATTCACATTTATCAAATGATGCATTTAGTTTGGCTTAAGCCCATCACTGGGGAAATGCGAGGCTAGAAAATTGCTGAGTTATAAAAATAATTCCCAAGTAATTTCTTGGTCCAGTGGTGTAACATGTGACACCTTAATGCTAATAATAACGTGCATTAGAAGTTTTGCGTGTAATTTAATATTATAATTGTTCTTGAATCCACATGGACTCGAACTTTTACACATATTATATTTAAACACATTAGTTTTATTGGCTTGTGTTATAAATAGTTGAATAGAAACTTATAGGAGAAGAGAAATTTGGAATACATCGTCCTCAATTTAATGCTAATAAATCGATTAAATTTATAACGAAATTAAATTCAACAATTTTATGACACAAGTTAGAGTGCTATTTTCGGCTATGCCGAATCTTAAATACCCTCCTTCTGTATGCTATTTGAAACCTAATTTTAGTCCGGTATCTTTACTTATCAATGAAATATGCGATTTTTGGAAGTGGAACTTATATGGGAGCTATGACCAATTATGAACCGATCCGGAAAATATTTCTCTGAGTACTTTACATCTACTTTAAACACATTTGTTAAGAAATTTATACCGATATCTTCATTCAGTAATGAAATATATCCATTTACGTAGTTATGGTAAGTGGGCCATTATATGGTAGCTATGACCAATTAATGGCCGATCCGGAAAGAATTTAGTAGAGTCATAGTAGAGTCATGTATACACCGAACATATTTACCTATGTCGAATATTATTCCAATATCTTTGCTTTTAAGTGGTTTTCGGCGTTGACCTTATGTGGGAGCTATGACCAAATGTGGACCGATTCGGAACAAATTTCGCAAGGTGTTTTAAAACATTCATAATGAATTTTATACCGATATTTCCATTCAGTAATGAAATATATTCGTTTACGTGGTTATCGGCAATAGGCCTTATATGGGAGATATTCCCAATTATGGACTGATCCGAAGAAAACTTTTTTAAGTGATATATGTATACACAAAAAATATTTATGTCGAATATTATTTCAACATCTTTATTTCTTAATTAGTTATGTGGATTTAAGTGATTTTCGGAAGTGGACCTTATATGAGAGCTATGACCATTTAAGGACCGATACAGATTTAAGTTAGTAATATGATTTCTGTTCATATTATACACATACATATGTGAAGAAATTACTGGTGATACCGATATTTTTGACGAAGTTATTAAGGATAAACCCATTTTCGAGAATATGTACCTTTGTATGGGGTCTATGGGAAATTTTGGACGGATTGTGTTGAGTTTGAATATAATTGATCCCTGAGCAAAATAAATAACGTGTGATAGGCTTCATTGAATAATCCTCAGTAGTTTCTGAGAAAAACTACTCGAAAATTTGAAAAAAGTAATTTTTTTCGAGGTAGTCTGAAATTTTTACTTATAACTTTTAACGTTGTGAACCGATTTTACTGATATTCAATACGAAACTGCTCAGGCCAATAATAAATATATTCGGAAAACTTGTTTGATTTCCTTTACTTAGTTTTAACATGAGCGTGTTTTACACAGACAGACGAACGGACGGACTGTCGAACATAGCTAAATCGACACAGAATTTGATAAGAACCCGGAATATATATATACTTTGTTGGACCTCAGATGAATATTTCTTGGGGTTACACACGGAATGACATCACTGATGGTGGTGGAGAATCACTTTTTGAGTCGATTAAAAGAAATTGTAAAACTTGTGCGCAAGGTACGATTTTCAAGATACTTTGATAAAATTTGGACCATTTAAAATGGTTGCAATCGGCTCATTATTTCACCTAGCTCCCATACAACTGAACCTTTCTATTTTAAGTTTTTAGCTCATAACTATGTTAAATATGGTACTAAGTTTTGTATAGGTATAAATAACCATGCCGATTTTTGTTATGATCGGTCCTTATTTGACCTATAAAACCCCACTCTAAAATATTTCAATGAAATTCAGCATAACTAAATTTTATATAAAAATACATCTCTTCTCACAATTTTTGACGATTGGATCATATTTGACCCTAAGTTCCATATAAAGTCTCTTTTAGAAAAATTTTTCATCAATAAATTCCTTAAATACATCGGAATTAAGGTAAAATTTAACATAAAAGTTTCTTTATGAAAAATAAATAACTTTTTTAATATACTATGGTCGGCCATGCCCGACTATACTTCCCTACATGTTAATACTACAAAAATTAGGCAGTGTTAAGTACAGTTGATGGCAATATCATATTATCTTCGAATATATATATATTTCGATTAGTTTTGGACCAGTTCTAGTCATATGAGGAGTATTCTTTACACGCGTGTGTGGAGTAGTCTCACATTTTGCAGGGCATAACTCCTTTTGTCAAATATACTATTCATTTCACTCATATAACAATGGGTGAGTCAAACACAGTACTTGAATAAAATCAAATGTTTTAATTTATTGTTTAAGTCACTCATGCAGCGCTCTACTTAAATACTTTTTACAGACAATAGGATTGCTGACTACGATAAAGTGGTTAATTAATTTAATTTATAAAAGCAAAATTAATATAGATATAATTCTTTCATACAAATATCTATATTCATAAATTTAAGCGAATAAAAAGGGTAATAAAATGTCAGCGGTAAAACTAAATCTTTCTTCACGCTTGAAAAATTATTTTGTTTATTTCACTTGTCCTAAAATCAAATTTATTTTTCACTTATTAATTTATGCTCTGTTGACAATAAATCCAGCGAACATTTAGTTATAAGAAAAAGTGAAACTAATTGATAGTTTAAATCGAAGTCATTAATTAATATCGCAGTTTTTATGTTGAAATATATGATATTATATTTTGCATTTATTCCTCAGACACTCGGTTAAAAAAACCTTTCTTAAACCCGATATCTTTTGTTTGCTGGGTTAGATTGCAACTAAGAAGTCTTTTTTATTTCACAAAAACTAAACTCAATTTTCTAATTTATTTATTTACAAATGTTCTACTTGCTAAATGATACAAATATGTATTACAGTGTATATCTTCGAATCAGGAGACTAGACCAAAAGACAACTAGGAAATAAAATAGAAGGAAATTTTAGCTAATAGTGATTTGCTACTCATTTCGAATATTTAATAGCAATGTGTATCAGAATAGCTGCAACAATGCTGGCCAAACTTATGGCTGGAATAGGTTATATGATGAGATCTTGTTTAGCTGGTTATTTTCCCATAGTTTATTTGGTAAAATAAACTATGTTGACCCAGAAATAAAAAAATGGTAAAATATCAACCATTCTATACCAAACAATACAATTTGGTATAGAATTTTGCCTTTCTTTTGTATAGATTTCACAAGCTCAACGTAAAGTTGAGTTTAGTTTTATTCCGTTGGTGTTGGAAATGAAAAACTAAAGTGAAATATAAAAAAATAAGGCAACAGCAACATTGACAACAGCAGCATAGCAGCAGCAACAGAATAAACCCACTAACCCATCAACCTTCATACTATTTTTAGAGAAAGATTTGCACTCGACAATTTAATATACAAGAAAGAACAACTACATTCTATGTGCAACACAATACATAGTTGTTGCAAAAGCCAAATCCAAAGTCAAATTGCAACAAATATTGTCGTCATTAAATCTATGCTAAAAAAAAATAAACGAAAATATAAACAAAAACTATACATTTATGTGGAAATATAAAATGAGGGTAACAAATAACAAAAATAACCATTGACATTATAAATGAATCATCATCATTCTTCTCGCAAAAACAAGAAACCCCAAAGAAAACTCAATTTTAAGTGCCTTCCTAGTGAAACAAGTAAAGAGTTTTGTTTACAAATTTCATTGAATTTTTAAGGAATTTCTATGTAACAGGAAGAAACAGATGCTATTGCTACTTAAATAAATGAAAGAAAAACAAAAATTAATTAAGCAGAAAATACTATAAATACAATAAAATCACATTAAACACTAAAGCAATTGGCAGGAATTAAAAAGGAAAAAAGATTAATTAAATCAAATGAAATTGCAAGAAATTTTAATTGAGGTTTTAAGTGTAAATTTCGTAAAAGATTTTGAACATGTTTGTGGAACAAAATAACAATATGTAGTCCAATACCAATGGGTATTTTAATTTAGCATAAAACAAAAACTATAAATATAATAATGTGAACATATAAAATCAAAAAAAAACTTCATCTTCATTCTTTTATTTCAAGTGGAAAGTTTTACATTGTGAAATTGTACTGCTTTTACTGACGACACCTGTACGTATACGTGTTAATGATTTATTGATATTACAAATATTAAGTATACGGCTAATTTTAAGGGATACTACGCTTATGATACAAAAACATATGGTAATTATAATGCAAAACATAAATTTTGGGGCTATAGTCTCATTACTCCCAGAGGGAGGCAATTGTTAGAAGCAATATCACATAACAGACTAGATCTAGTGGCTAACCTACTTATTGGCCTACAGACCTCAATAAGATCGCCGATCTAATGAACTTTGCTTTGATCTGAAACTCTCATCAAACCAGTCGCCTGCAGTTTTAACGTTATTAGAAACTCCAAATAAAATAGAAAACTATTATTCTTATTTCCCTTACAAGATGACGAACTAGTTAAAGTATAAAAAATATGTTGGCTCACACTTGCCACAAAACATCTCACTAAAAAATTACCTTGAAATACAATCCATTGTCGATATATATACAGATATTTTACAAGATGCTGTCAAAGTCACCTTGAGAGACCACAGAAATACGAAACATTCTAGAAACATTTCTCATAAAAGAAATGGGTATACTTTGACGTCAATGGCAATAATCACGATCTCCGAACATAAAGGTTAAACTTAATCAGTGCCAAAGAATACTTCATATCACCTTAAAATATAATAAGGAATCTAATCTTGAAAATTATCTCAAAAACTTAGACCCAACAAAGAAAACATAATAAAGTCTCTGGAAAGCAGTCAAAAATATGCAATGCCCTACTGCGTATGAGTCACCCATACGCCTCCAGAATCGTGAATGGGCAAGAAATACCTCAGAAAATATTGAAGCATTCGCCAATCATTTGAAGAATGTGTTTACTCAAAATTATAAAAACAATCAAAGGTCTAAAAGCAAGAAAATCACCTGGTATAGATAAATCATATCCGAGATAGTTATGATACCAAAACCGAGAAATGATCTCACTCAAGTGACTTTGTAGAATGATTTTTATGTACACAAAACATATTCAGCTCGAATTTTATCACAATAGCCTTATTTATCAATGAAATATGTGCGTTTAGGAGATTTTCGGAAGTGGGATGACCAATTGTGGACCGACTGAGATCTACGTTGGTAGTATGATTTGCATTCATATTATATTTACATGTACAAAATTGTCTTGTCTTGATACCGATATATTTGAGGGAGTTATTAACGATAAACTTATTTCTGGGAATATATACATTTGTATGGGGGCTGTGGGAAATATTTGATCAATTGTTATGAGTTTGAACATACTTGATCCCTGGTAGTAAAAAAATAATGTGTGACAAAATTCACTGAAATATCTTTGGTAGTTTCTGAAAAAACTTCTTAAGAATTGGAAAAAAACTTTATTTTTTCGAGGTAGTCTGAAATTTTTACTCATAACTTTTTACGTCGTGAACCGATTTTACTGATATTCAATACCAAACTGTATGGGATAATAAATGTTTTGGGTGAATTTCGTGAATTTATATTTCTTCGTTTTAACCTGACAGACAGACATACGGACATAGCTAAATCGACTCAGAATTTCATAATGATCAAGAATATATATACTTTATTGGGTCTCAGAGGAATATTTCTTGGTGTTGCACACGGAATGACACCCTCTATCACCACTGATGGTGGTGAAGAGTATAAAATGGTCAGTTCTCATTCTAGTGGACCTTCCTTAATGTGTTTACAAAATTTGGTTCAATCCAATTCTTCCGGAAAACGTGTTGGCATAATCCTTAATGTCACTTAAATAAATTTTAAGTGACATCAATTCTGTGTTAAAAACTTTAATATAAATGTCCATCTTGGTATCGAAACATTATTTTTCAGAAGAAAGAAGAAAATTTTAGAAATTTACTAAGATATTATATTAAATGATGTTACTCGGGACACTCTATCCTCACATGCATACATGAAAGTAAAATTCACAAGAATATTCATGCACATAAGTATGCAAGTATATAAAGTATATTTATAGAGAGATTGGATGGTATGACTCAATGTGTTAAGGTCATATATAATTGCTGATTACTTCGTATATAAACATATGTATTTTCATATACACATGTCCATACATACATATGTATGTATATTTAAAAATATTTATATGCAATACATGTACATGTAAAAAGTAACTATTACAATAATAACTAAAATATCCATGTTCAGTTCTTTATTACAATGCCAATGCCAGTTAACAATCTCATACTCTTAAGTTACGTTCGCATTCATAAAATATTTAACAGAAAATGTGTGACCATTAAATATTTTGTTCACGGTAGCCGAGATTTAACGAAAGAACCATAAAATAAAGTTTGGAGATTTTTAAACATAATTTTTAGAACAAAGTTGAACAATTGCGGGGCTTCGACAGAATTTATTTAACAAAAATTAATGAGATGACTTACCCTTTAAATGTCAAATAATCCAGAATTGTGTCGAAATCACTCTTGTTCCTTTATTAAAATTGGACCATTCTGAAATTAAATTTAATAAAAAAAGAAAATCAAATTAATTATACATACATATGTTATATGTAAATGTCAAAATAACTTTAAACATTAATATTATTGGATGTTGCTAAATAAGTTTTAACATGTTATTACAACATATCAAGCAATTGTTAATTTTTGTTGCGATCTTTGAAGAAGAACTTATTTTAAACTTGAACCCAAATGATTCACCCATTGATGGCTTTAAAACTTTTTATTTGCAATTTCCAATTTATTCGCGTTCTAAATTTAGAAAATGAATAGAAACAAATTAGTTTACTTATCAAGGATCTAGTGCACTTGTTAGATCTAAATTAGTTATTCTTATTTGATATACCCTTGTCTGTGTATACATATACATACATAATTTCCTATGTGTAATGGTTGCTCATTCTAATAATCGTTCTCTCATTGTCAGTCACGTCATATTTAACATTTAAATTAATTATTTGACTTGTAGCAAAAACTACCTTTTTAAATAAAATTTCAATTTTGAAAAACAATTTCTTCACTCCGAACTCCTGTTCTGTTTCTTCAGTCATTCATTGCCCAATTTAAAATAACTGAGATTTTTAACACTGTAAATTGTTTCATCATCAACATGCAAAATTCTTTTAGCAACAAATTAAAGAAAAATGCCAGTAAAATGAAACAATCAAAACCATCGATTATTTTAACTTCTACGATAAAACTTAAATAAAAACACAATAATGAGAGGGTATAACAATGTTTTGTGCTCGTACCATCATATAAAATAGTAGTTTTATTTTAAAGA
Source organism: Lucilia sericata (assembly GCF_015586225.1). Classification (NCBI taxonomy): domain Eukaryota; kingdom Metazoa; phylum Arthropoda; class Insecta; order Diptera; family Calliphoridae; genus Lucilia; species Lucilia sericata. The sequence continues at coordinate 66,425 of NW_023995393.1, read as the reverse complement.
AAAAAAAAATCAACAGCAAGGACAAGTTTATCGTACAGAAGAAACTCATTTAAAATTCTACTTCCAAAAAAAAAAAAATAACAAAAAAAGAAAAACAAACAAAAAACGAGATTTTCTATTTTAGTTTTTGGTTCCTTTTTTCTTTTTTTCGTCCAAAAAACAAATACAAGAAAAATAATGGAAATCAAACTTAAAGTGCTTTTTAAACCGCCATGTACTTGTAGAAAAAAATGATTTTTACCTTTGAATTGGAAAAACTCTTTACACTCACACTTACAAATAAAATCCATTTAAAACAAATACATATGTTGTATATACAATCATATTTTTAACGGGAGGTTAGTAAATAAATATACATAGCTAGGCTAAGCCGAACTTTATATACCCAACATCAAAGCTTGTGTTCTAAATTTACAGTGAATTTCTGAAGTCGGCCCAATATGCAAATATAGGGCTATATGGATGGTCTCTTAAGCTTTTTTAATCAAACATACTTATTACTTTAAACATCAGGATGTTTTCCAAAAAGGCTTCTTTAAAATAGTTAAGAAATTTCATTACGATAATTATGTCTAAAATGTATTCTGGGGGGTAATTTGTATGTGCAGCTATGTGAAATCGTAGACCGATATGGCCAGTTTTCAATACAAAACTAACCTTAAATAACATTTGTGAATTTTAAGGGCCTAGCTATTTCCTTTTTCTCTTAAAATCTAAAATAATCCAGAATATACTTTAGTGTGTTTATAGCCAATATTTTGATGTGTTACATATGATATGACAAAATCAATACATTCACCATCGTTTTTATTGTTAAATATAAAAAATAACAACACACAAACTAAAAAACAGTCTATACTAATACAATATTGTACAATAACATGAGAGTAGTGTATGGTTAAAATGGTATTATCACAAGGACACCTAAGGACATACAACATTACCTTGTGCAAAACCACAAAAAAGTAAATGAAAAAAAAATAATAAACACACATACCTATATAATTACATATTGCAATCACATACATACAAGTGACTACATGTATGAGTAATAATAATAAAAAATGAAACAAACTTATTTAAAAAAAAAGAAAAACCACAAAAAAAAAACTACGAATAAAATGAGAAATAAAAAAATTAAAACAAATACACTCATGATAATTTTAAATGTAAGTACAGCACCATTTACCACCCACATTATTAAAATATACTAGTTGGTAGCTTTCCACCAGAGAGTTCCGAATGGCGGGTTTTAAAGTCACAATGATTATCCAATGTCTGTGGTTTGCTTTGACAACCATTTTTCGGTAGATTAAATTTAGATATAAATTACTTATAATTATATGTCTATCTGCTGCCTCTTATAAATAATGAGCACAATTATTAAAACGTTATTACATTACAAATATAATAAAATAATTACGCGTAATATACTTATATTACAAACCAAGCAAAAACTTGCATTGAAATGTAATCAGTTAAAAAAACGATTAAAACGTCTTTACGCTATTTATTTATTCGCGATGATATCCTCTCGGGAGGTAAATAAGTCATTACCACGATCGCTTACAAATTGGTAGTTAAATAAGTTGTTTTGTTTCACGAAAACAAAATAGACGACAACGAGTAAGAAAGTATAGTCGGGCGTGGCCGATCATATGCTACCTTACGAACAAACATCACGCTATTATATATAGAGATATATAGGTAGGTAGGTAGGTAGATAAATGGATAGATAGATAGATAGATAGATAGATAGATAGATAGAGATAGATAGATAGATAGATAGATAGATAGATAGATAGATAGATAGATAGATAGTAGATAGATAGATAGATAGATATAGATAGATAGATAGATAGATAGATAGATAGATAGATCGCTCGCTCGCTCGCTCGCTCGCTCGCTCTCGCTCGCTCGCTCGCTCGCTCGCTCGCTCGCTCGCTCGCTCGCTCGCTCGCTGCTCGCGCTCGCTCGCTCTCGCTCGCTCGCTCGCTCGCTCGCTCGCTCTCTCGCTCGCTCGCTCGCTCGCTCGCTCGCTCGCTCGCTCGCTCGCTCGCTCGCTCGCTCGCTCGCTCGCTCGCTCGCTCGCTCGCTCGCTCGCTCGCTCGCTCGCTCGCTCGCTCGCTGCTCGCTCGCTCGCTCGCTCGCTCGCTCGCTCGTCGCTCGCTCGCTCGCTCGCTCGCTCGCTCGCTCGCTCGCTCGCTCGCTCGCTCGCTCGCTCGCTCGCTCGCTCGCTCGCTCGCTCGCTCGCTCGCTCGCTCGCTCGCTCGCTCGCTCGCTCGCTCGCTCGCTCGCTCGCTCGCTCGCTCGCTCGCTCCTCGCTCGCTCGCTCGCTCGCTCGCTCGCTCGCTCGCTCGCTCGCTCGCTCGCTCGCTCTCGCTAGGCTAGCTCGCTCGCTATCTACTATAGTGTCCTCTCGCTCGCTAGCTCGTCGCTCGTTTCAGAAGCTACGTTCTAGCTTCTCGTGGCTTCGATATGTTCTGTTTGCTCGTCTCTTTCCCCCCTTTACCCTGGTATTATTAGTGATATTCGACTACGATTTTTAGTAAATTAATAGAACTTCCTAAAATAAAAATATATTTGAATCATGACAGCATAATTAAATTCGTCAGGGGTTTCTACCAGGACAATGATCAATAAAGCTCAAAGATGTGCCTCTATTGACATTACTGGTACCATTAGAAGCACTCCACAATCTGCCTTTGACATAAGTCTATACCTGTCACCCATAGAACATTTTGTAGCAGGCGTGGCGGCTAGGAATCTGCTTCAGTAGTCAAACGTTCCTGCGACGACCATAAAAATTCTGTACGAAATACATAGGTCTACTTGATCAGGGTAATTCCGCTCGTGGAATTTCGGATTACGATATTACGACTCTAGGCTTCGGGGAATTTCCAACTAGAGATGATTGGCTTGTATCCGATGGAATGTTTGGTGGGTGTGCAGTTTTCACTGATGGGTCCAAAAAAACTTCTTGACGAATGTAGTGTCTTCCAAGCAGAGATCATAGCGATTTGGAAAGCGACGGTATTGATACGGAATCGTATCGATCCGGGGTCAATTGTGACAATTTATGTTAATAGTCAAGCTGCTTTTAGAGCATAGGCTTGTTTGTTTTCGTTTAGATTGTGTTGGGTGCCGGGCCACTTTAATATGCATTCTAATGGGTTTGCGGACAAACTTGCAAGATTAGGTTCGAACCTTGATATAGATGACAGATGGTAAAACCACCCATTTGTCAGTATTAAGTATAGGCTGATATTCGAAAGAATCCGTAACATCATAAACCGGTCTTGGAATAGTAAATTAGATTGCAAAGTATCAAAGTCCCTATGGTCAAAACTTGATACTTGAGCTACCAAAATACTTATAGAACTGGATGAACGCAGTCTAATAATTCAGATAGGGATGCTAACGGGCCATTGCTCTGTTAGGGCCTAAGTCAGTAAGTGAGACAGAAATACATATATACCTGACTATTTCAGGTTATGCGAAGATGAGAAGGAAATAGAATCGATTTCTCAGGCTGAAATAACTGGGGAATAGATTCCATGGCGAAATGGGGGATATTGTGGGTCTTGACCCTCGCAGTCTACTAGGTTTTGTCAAGGGAATTAGTCATTTCTTTGACTTTTTTTAACCTTCACTCTGTGAAGATACTCACAATGGACCTTATGGTCTCCGAGTGGATATGCTACTAAAAGTAATGTAGTAGATATTGAAAAGTAAGCAGTTGTCATTACTGAATTGGATATAGACAATTTTTGACAAAATATTTAATTTGCCTGCAAATATTTAAAGTGTACAAGCCAATTGTTTTTTTTTATTAATTTATTGTTTTATTATAGTTGCCTAAAGTTATCATTTATTAAAGTCATTTTAATGCGTACGTTATTGAGGCTTAGGTGTAGTTAGGGCATCATTACTGTTTTCGTTTGTTTTATACTAATTCCGTTTAGCTATATTTGTTCGTATCCTTAGAAATGAGGATTTATTATGAGATCTTTCTTGTGCTGTATTGTCGGAAGTATTAAATGATGTGCGTGTCATGAAAGAAAATGGACAACGTCCATTTATAAATACAAAGCAGTTGTGATATGCTTTTTTCTTAGAATATAATATAAGTAGGGATAGCATTATTATAACAGAGGATAAGTAAGTGAGTTAAACTACACAAGTAGTACACTGCTGGTCAACATTCCCACGCTTAAAGAAATCAAATAAACTCACAGATACAATCGTACATAAGTACATGAAAGATAAATGTACGAATACAAACAATAATTTATTTACTTATATTACACATATACATTTATACTAACTAATATTCTACCAATTTTATGTACACACTACGTCAGTAAATAAATATTCTTACATATGTATATCGTTAGGGAGTTTTTTTGGAGATGACCGGGTCGTATTATTGCTATGTTGGTCTTGTTAACTGGATTTTGTTTAGCAGCTCTATTTGCAATGAATTTTAGAATATATGTATGTACGTCGTTAAAAATCCTTTCATATGATAACAAGTTAGCTTATTTTTGTAAAAAAAAAAACAATAAAAAAGGACCTTTAGATCTTTAGATTTAACTCATGAAATATTGACACAACAACAAAAATCATCAACTTTTATTTCGATGCCACCCTAATCCACACGATTCAAATATGATTAGTGATCATCAGAAAATGTACGTGATCTTGGATTCATGTTATTTGCCAAACTTTACAAACATGCTTAAGAAATACCACTTTTTAATTTGGTTAGTAGCATTTGTAAATCCTTGTACTGTTAACTATATACAGTGTCGGCCAAAATACATGACCAAAATTTTATATTTATTTTGTGTTTTCATTCAATATATTCAAGTAGAAAATTTCGGTATATACTAGAGTTTTGCAAGGGAAAAAATCTGTCATTTTGGATATTTCATGGTAACACCTTTAGACAATCCAAAAAAAAAAAATTCTGGATTACATAAATATTAGAAGAAAACTTATATTTAGTTAACTGTCATAGACATTTCTTATATTCTTTCTTCTCTAAGTTGAATTAATTGGCCTCCGGTAGGTTAGTGGTTAGTGTTCTAGCCTGGTAGACGGGAGGTGGTGGTTTCGATTCCCACCTGAGGCACTGGTTAAGGAGTGCACTGTCATAGACATTTCTTTTATTATTTCTTCTCTAAGTTGAATTAAGTGGCCTCCGGTAGGTTAGTGGTTAGTGTTCTAATCTGGTAGACCGGAGGTGGTGGTTTCGATTCCCACCTGAGGCACTGGTTAAGGAGCGCATAACTGGCCCGTTAGAGGCCTGGGTATATTTCTTTGGATTTGATGTATAAACATCCTCCTTTCAAGCTAACTAACTAATTAACTAACTAACTAACTAACTAACTAACTAACTAACTAACTAACTAACTAACTAACTAACTAACTAACTAACTAACTAACTAACTACTAACTAACTAACTAACTAACTAACTAACTAACTAACTAACTAACTACTAACTAACTAACTAACTAACTAACTAACTAACTACTAACTAACTAACTAACTAACTAACTAACTAACTAACTAACTAACTAACTAACTAACTAACTAACTAACTAACTAACTAACTAACTAACTAACTAACTACTAACTAACTAACTAACTAACTAACTAACTAACTAACTAACTAACTAACTAACTAACTAACTAACTAACTAACTAACTAACTAACTAACTAACTAACTAACTAACTAACTAACTAACTAACTAACTAACTAACTAACTAACTAACTAACTAACTAACTAACTAACTAACTAACTAACTAACTAACTAACTAACTAACTAACTAACTAACTAACTAACTAACTAACTAACTAACTAACTAACTAACTAACTAACTAACTAACTAACTAACTAACTAACTAACTAACTAACTAACTAACTAACTAACTAACTAACTAACTAACTAACTAACTAACTAACTAACTAACTAACTAACTAACTAACTAACTAACTAACTAACTAACTAACTAACTAACTAACTAACTAACTAACTAACTAACTAACTAACTAACTAACTAACTAACTAACTAACTAACTAACTAACTAACTACTAACTAACTAACTAACTAACTAACTAACTAACTAACTAACTAACTAACTAACTAACTAACTAACTAACTAACTAACTAACTAACTACTAACTAACTAACTAACTAACTAACTAACTAACTAACTAACTAACTAACTAACTAACTAACTAACTAACTAACTAACTAACTAACTACTAACTAACTAACTAACTAACTAACTAACTAACTAACTAACTACTAACTAACTAACTAACTAACTAACTAACTAACTAACTAACTAACTAACTAACTAACTAACTAACTAACTAACTAACTAACTAACTACTAACTAACTAACTAACTAACTAACTAACTAACTAACTAACTAACTAACTAACTAACTACTAACTACTACTAACTAACTAACTACTAACTACTAACTAACTAACTAACTAACTAACTATTAACTAACTAACTAACTAACTAACTAACTAACTAACTAACTAACTAACTAACTAACTAACTAACTAACTAACTAACTAACTAACTAACTAACTAACTAACTAACTAACTAACTAACTAACTAACTAACTAACTAACTAAGTTCAATTAAAAAAAATGTGTTCTTGCTTTGTATGCTAAAATGATTAAAGTAATTGTGATTTTGTTTTAGTCAACACTGTACATATATGTAAATGAATAAGTACAACAAAAACAAACATATTTAAATATATCCTAACTTGACCCAGATTTTATTATAAAAATATACATACACAAACATATACTAACTGTAGAAAACACGAAAAATATACTAAAAACAAAAAATGAAATCATGTTAATATAAGAGAATAAAATAACAAACAAACACACTCACACCCTAAAGAGGAGTATCGTTTCACAGATTAGATACGAGTACACAGGAACAAGTAGTATAAAAACTAAAAAAAATAAATTACAAAAATAAAAAAATACAAAAATACAAGATGCTTTATGTGTTTTCCTTGTGTCCCCCCTCATCTCACATTTTACAAAACACAGAAATTTTGTGTTCAGATGTTTTTTATACCCTACATCATCGGGCATAAGTATATAAGTTGGTCATTGCTTTTGTAATATTTAAAATTTAATTGTTTATATATTTATGTACTATATCCTGAATCCTTATAGAATGAAAGCTCAAAACAATTTTCTCAAGGCCCCAGATATCATCGGCATCCAAGTCATAGTTCTGACTTTCGGTCAATTATATCCAAACGAATAAAAGCATACTTAAATATTCACTTATAGAGCCCTATATGCCTAATTAATGCATGCAAAGCGTACCAGGTCAAATACTATGGTGAAGGGTATTTAGGATTCAATACAGCCGACTATAGCACTCTTATTTGTTTTTTTCTTTCGTAAATACATCCATATGAATCTACATGTAATGTTTGTTTTTGCTGTAAATGAGGTAGGTAGGTAGATAGGTACTAGTAAATGTCTAAGAATTTCATTTTGGCAAATGTACACAAAGGCAAATGCACACAAATATTTACATTTACATTGATATAAATACCAAATTTGTATGTGGCCACATTTGTACTTTACTACTTGTATTCTCATTCATTTTCATACAACATAATAACTTACATACATATGTATGTACATTGAATGAATAAACACACATTCTAATGTATTTATGATTTATAAAACTCCCATATCCCACAACCAATATATAGCAAAGTGAAAGGAAAAACGCATGACTTAATGAGTCAAAATGCTAATTTGCTTACATTGACTTGATTCTGTAGTTACAAAAGATTAAACGAAGAACAAAGAAGATTTCATTACTTCACCTTTAAATGTTATGTAATATTTGAATTTATCATATGTTGAACAAAGTACAAAATTATATTTACAGTTTTGTCTTGATGATTCGATTGATATGAAATTTTTAAAAATCATATTGGAATCATAGGTCGATTTCAACCATTATAAGCTTCTTTATAGATTTATATTCAATCAGTATGTTTTAGTTAGTTAGTTTGAGAGGAGGATGTCCATATGTACATCAAATTCGAAGAAATACACCTAGGACACTATCGGGCCTGTTGTGCGCTTCTTAACCAGAACCCACCACCTCCTGTCTACCTGACTAGAGCCATATAGTAGCATATAGGCGAAAGGGATTGTCAAAGACCTAAGTCCCCTGTCAAAAACCTAACTGGTGAGAATGTATTAGTAGAAGCACAAAAATAAACACAGTTGTTCAAAAGGTACTACATAATAAATGTATTTTTGATACGTTATATTTTGTATGTTATAACTGGGATTTCATATACTAGTGAATCAAAATATTAGCTAATTAATTTTTTCAGAAGATATTTCATCTTAAATCATATTATAAACACGTCTTTTTGTTATTTTTTTCTGCACTAATGGAAATAGAAAAAAAGTATGTGAAATACTTTTATCATTTTCAATACGAAAATTTACAACTTTTCTTTTTTCAGTTTTAATTAAAATGAAATGTCAAAGAATAAAAAATATTTTTTTTTCGTTTGTAAAATATAAATTATTTTCAGGGTTTTAAATACAATAAAAGTGTCGCAAAAAATAATAAATATTAAGTTTAAGTGATAAGAAAAAGTATAAAGTGCTAATATCCTCGCAATTTCGCGAAGAAAATTTGAAGTTTTGTGAGTGAGTTTAGTTCTCTCAAGTGTGTTTTATTCTCTCAGAACTCGTCTGTGTGAAGAGAATAACAAATTTTGTTTGACAACCCCTTCAGTTTCGCCTATATCCCTACTATATGACTAGAACACTAACCACTTACTTACCGGAGGCCAGTATGTTAAGTGTTTAAATTTGCGTTCCGAGGTAAAATATTATAAAGGTTTCAAAAAATATCTGTTGAAGAACAAAAATTACCAAAAAGTTCACTGTTATAGATTTTCATTCCATCAGGATCCTATATGTCCAACTATATGTGGGTCATTTCGTGTCAAGAGACCTAAATTTAAAAATCGATGACTTCCAAAGTTAGTACTAGTGCGAGCGGGATATCTATATAAATATTTTTTAACTCAAGAATAAGATTTTTCAATATTTGGCACTTAATTTTTTTTTGGCTCTCCCCTATTTCTTCAAAATGGACGTTTTCCTTGTTTTTTTTTTGGTATCGTGTCACTAATACCCAATATTAGTGACACGAGAAAAATTTTAAATGCACCAGTATCTACTTTTAAAATGATCAGATAGGTGTCTGGTACTTTTTTGAAATTCATACTTTGAAAATGAAAATGTGTAACAAAGGTTATTTTGGTACCTTTTTGGCCCCTTATAACTTTTAAATTAATAAACAAAATAAGATTTTTGTAAATATTTTGAATATATCTTCCAAAATTAGGTGACACTTTTTTCGTACTTTTTTAAAATTCAGTCTTTTTTGGGTGTAAAAGGGACAAAATTGTATTTTTGGTACTTTTTTTTAGCACATTAAGAAAACTTTTTCGAATTATTGAAGTATTCCTATTAAATTACGTACTATCTCTGTAATATTTATTGAAACAAAATTTTTGCTATTTCACTGGGGGAAAAAGTACTAAAAAGGGAAAAACGGGAAATTCAATTTTATTCAAACTCATTGAGCCAATTTTTATAAAATTTGAAAAAGTAGTTTATTTACTCACACCAAATAAGCTATTGGTATATTAGTTTGGAATTCGAGTACTATGGGCTATACAGGACCAAATTCGAGTAAATTGTTTGGTTGTTTTTGAAAGTACAATTTTTCTGGAACAAATGAATACAGATTTGAAACGTTTGAGTTGTATCTATGATATATAAATTTAAACACGGAACATTTAGTAAACTTAATTCTCGAAAAAGTATATTTCTAAGCGAAAAGGGGAAAAATTGTACTCTCTTTCCACTTTTGGTACTTTTTCTTTCTTCAAATGATACTCTTTGTATGTTCTATAATATGAACAAAAAACACAGTATTATTAAACATACACGGTCCTCATTGAATAAGATTCTTTAAGAGAGAACTTTTTAGTACTTTTTATCTCAAAAATGATAGTTTTTGAACTTTCTAAAATATTCAACCAAGGAATATAAATTTTAACATGGTCTTGACTGAAAAATATTCTGTAGGTGGTAACTCTGGTACTTTTCAATTCTTCAAATGGTACCTTTTGGATTCTCTATAATGATTAACCGGAACACATGACACACGGTTATTATTAAATACGATATTGAACATAGAAATAAAAAATTTAAAACCTTAGTGAATGAGAATCTACTGAAATTATATTTTTTGAATTGTATATAATATTGAATACAGAAACATAAAATTTTTGATTAATTGAGAATCTATAAGACGTATTTTATAGTACTTTTTTTTTCAAATAGTACTGTCGAAATTTTCTATAATGTGAAAACTAAACGAATGAAACAAAAAGACAAGCTTCTTACTGAATGTAAATTGAACGTAAAAAACTGAAACATTGAAATAATTTTTAATCAATTTTAATTTTCTATAAAAGTAATCAAAATTTTGTATATATTTAATTTTGGTTAGGGTAGCGAAGCACCCATGGTGTGCTAGTAGGTTTATAAGACAAATTTTCATAAAAATTTTGCTCTATAAACCTTTGATAAATTGTTTTGAATAAGGCAGTACATCTGTATTTAATTTCATACTTCAAGGTCCGACTGTCTCAGTTGGCAAAATAATTGTAGACGATATTGTCTTTTACGATTTATGAAAGACATTTTTGAATTTGTTCCCAATCGCTAAAATTGGCTAAACGAATATGTGTAAGAATTCTTCGTTAACGACAAGATTAGCGACAAAGACCTAAGGGTTATCATCTCTTAAACCCTGTTAAAGACAAGTTGAATGATAACATCTTAAATATTGTCCGCTACTGACAATGTTAAAGACAAAACTGATTCTTAAACGTTGTCGCCACTAATTTTAAATGCGGACAAGGCAAACGACAATGTCTTGAATGTAGTTATATAATTTAGTTATTGACGACACTCATATATGAGCGATATAATCTTCAATATTGTTCTCTATCAAACATACATTATGACAAGATAAGCGACAATAACTGGAATGTTCTCTTATATTAAACTGCGCTATGTTACAATGCAAAAACATTTTAAAATAACGGAAAATAACTCCGATATGAACAAAGATAAAACGACATTGTCTTCTATATATTCGTTAACGAAAAAGCTGAGGACATTGTCTTTCATGGATTAAATCCTCTATAATGTCGTCAGTACATATATACATCCGAAATTTTCACTGTTATTGCGTGAACGACAAACTAAGCGACATTGTCTCTCGTTAAGTCATCTACGAATTTCGCGACATTTGTTCGAAAAAGTCGTTGACGATTTGTCCCATGCTCAACTGGGATTATATGAAAAAAGTCCCAAAAAAAGGTACAATTTTCACTCCCTAAACGTTCGAATATCCAAAAAGTATTAAATTCTTATTTTTTTCGATAATTAACGAATGAATTAAACATTTTATTTCTCTGTTCACTGATTTAAAAGATACATGGGGTGTGAATATATTACCAAAATACAAGTTGTACTTACTTACTTCCTGAAACGGCTGAAATTCACTCCCTAAATATTCGAATTTCCAAAAATCTTAGTCTTAGCTGATCATTTGATCTGTCCAAATTTGAACTTTCTAGCTTCAACCGGATATGCAGTGTGATGATGAATCAGTCAGTCAGTAACTTTTATTCTTTGATCCAGCGCACTAAATATTGATCCCATGACAAATTTTTTCAGAAATGGAATTTTAGAATGAACCAAGCTTTAAATTTTCTCCATTCAAACGGAGCCACCCTAATGCACTTATTTATGTATATGTGCAATTTCATGTCAAGTGTTAAAAAAATCGATTTTGGCGAATTTGCACCAAGGTTAGTACTATTGGATCAGACATAAATTTCCAGTTCCATCGGTCAAGAACTGTCGGACTTAGAGGGGATCAAATTTGGACATTTTGGTCTGGCCTACTATCCCATAGTACTAACCTTGGTGCAAATTTCATCCAAATCGAAAGACATCGATTTTAAAAGTTGAGTCACTTGACACGAAATTCCCCATATAAATATGTACATGAACATTTTATGCTTATATATGTGTATGTATGTATCTACATATAAGTAAGTAGTCGTGTGCATTTGAAATTTATTTTTATGAAAAAATTTAATAAATTGAAAAATGCATTTAACAGAGTTATCAGGAAATATACGTATAACTACATGGATATAAAAAGAAATAATTTTAGAATTTAATATGCAACTGATTGTTTGGGGTACTTGATAAGCAAATAACCATTAAATACAACTACATCACCTGCAGGCTGCAGTTTGTTATAATATCAAGTGTCCTTTTTAACTTAAAATATGATGAAAACATGCAATACGAAAATAAAACAAATATAAATATAAAAACTTTATAAATAAAATATTTTGCTAAATAAGTCCCAGCAAAAACTTTTAGTTACAAGTAAGGGGTTAAGTTTTAAACATATGGATAATAGTAAAAATATGTATATAAGAAAAGGTGAATTTATGACATTCCATGACCAAGTGCTCTTCATTCAAATACACCTTTTATGATTCATTCAATAGTAATTCTTATTTGATTTGCAAAAAACTAAAATGCACTTATAAATAAATATTCAACAGCAATAAGTTTTTTTTATTTTTTTTTTTTTTAGAAAATTCCTCTCTAATTTGTTTTTGTATTTTAGCTCATAAATCTAAAATTCATGTAATAATTTGCTAAGGTGTATACAATGTCTATCTTAATATTTACAATTTTCCTTCTTAAACAAACAATAATATTTAAAAATAAGAAATATGTATGTATGTGTAACAATATTTGTACAGAATGTAGTTTATTTTTATACATTTTTTCATTGTTCTGGTTCTTTATTTTCATTGCAAACATACAAAGTTTCTGTTCTGTTTTAACAACATAAAAATTTTGTTGAAATTTAATACAATTTGTCATTCATTCAGTCATTTATTTGATGGAAGTGTGTATTTTTTTTGTTGCTTGTAGAAGAAAATAATAAAATACAAATATGTATATAATAAAAAAAAATAATAATAAACTTCGTCGTGTGGTAGACTTAGAGGCATTCAGTTTTTACCACATCTTCTCTATATAAAAATTAATGTAAAATGTCTAACTATAGACAAATACATTTATTTGTTTTTTATTTTTCTTTATTTGTTAACTGTCAAACATTTTTTCCTATTATCTAGCATATTAAATATACTATAAATTTAATGAGAACTAGGAAAAACATATTATACAAATTTCTATCCAACAATTTGTGAATCTATAATATAAATACTATTAATTGAGTGAGTTAATGAGTGACTGAATCATCATCGCACAACCCAAAAGGGTAAACCTAGACTCATAAACTTTAGAATAATAAAAGGAGCAAAACAGGTATTTGAATTTTTTGAAATTCGAAGATTTTGGATTAATAATGTGTAGCAAAGTTGTTTTTTGTTTTGGCAGAGGTTTTAAAATGTTCACTAATCCCTGTGTTATTTGGTGTGCTGATTCCGAATATGGAATTAAAAAAGTCGTATCACCCACCAATTTTCCACATTTTCATCTTTTAGTCATTTTGACTGTATACTTGTGACCCAAATGTAAAATTCTGTAATATTACAGAAGTTGCGAATAGTAACCCTCTTTGCCTCTGGAAAAATTTAGCGCTATAGGACCACATTAACTAGTGGCACCATGGCTCTAAAAGGGAAAACGATTTTTACAAAAACTTTAGCACTAAATTTATCCTTTTTAAGCAAACAATTGGAATGTGTATGTAATTATCGTTCCAATAAGATATGAAACACAAAAATCGGTTAAAAATTTTATAAATTATTACAAATTCTTCCGATCATTTAATGTCACAAAATACTTAAATTAGAAATATTTCAAAAATTTTAACAAATATTCTAACAATACTATGTCATTACATTAAATATATTCGTATTAACTTAAATGTGAGTTTTCATCTTCATTACACAGCGTAAACCGTGTTTGGGATATAGTCATAAATGGGAAACCCTTCAGACGGCAGTTTCAAATATCGAGTTTCAAATTTTAGCAATTTTGTTAAGCTAATTTGAAAATTTGAAGAAAATCTCCATGTGACCAATTATGGACCGATGTATATAAGAGCAATACTTGTACCAAATTTTATATAGATATCTTAATTTAGTAATGAGTTATGCGCGTTTAAGTGATTTTTGGGAGGGGACCTTGTATCGGAGCTATGTCCAATTATGGACCGATCGGAAAAACATTTCACAGTAACATTTCTGTATATAAGAGCAATACTTGTACCAAATTTTATATGGATATCGTAATTAAGTAATGAGTTATGTGCGTTTAAGTGATTTTCGGGATGGGACCTTCTATGGGAGCTATATCCAATTATGGACCGATCTAGACAATTTTTTTCCATATGAATTGACATAGAATTTTAATTTGTAAAATTTTGTGAATATATCAACATTCTGACGAAGTTATTAACAATAAACTCATTTTCCGGGAATGTGTATTTTTGTATGGGAGGTATAAGAAATTGTTGACCGACAATTTTCAACAAGAATAAAGTTCTTGTGTAAAAACAAATGTGTGATGATTTCCATGTAATTATATTGCAAAGCTTTCGAGAAAATTACATCATAATGTGTAAAAAATGCTTATTTTTTTAGGAGTTTTTTTAAACTTTAATTCATAACTTTTTCCGATGTGAACCGATTTTTCTCATTTTGAATACCAAACTGCCTAGGATAATAGGGAATATTGTTGCCAAATTTCAATAATTTATTTCACTTCGTTTTTACGACAGACTGACTGACAGACAGTCGGACATAGCTAAATCGATTTAGAATTTCATACGGACCAAGAATATGTATACTTTGTTGGGTCTCAGATGATATTTCTTGGTGTTACACACGGAATGACAAAGTTATATATACCCACCACTCATGGTGGTGGAGGGTATAAAAAGTTAATTTTCAAGTTAAACGCCACACCCACTATATATTCCGCCCATTTTTATTTCTATTACTGAAGATGTAGTCAAAACGGTTGAATCCTGTAGAAAGAGTCTCTATTTAACAGTTTAGCATTTAAAAATATTCAATAATAACTTTTCATTTTTGTAGATAGTGCCACGCCCACTATTACAATTCTGCTCATTTTTATATAAGTGACAAAAAATGGAAATGAAATTCAAAACACGTAAATTATTGTGTTATTTTTTCAACCAATATTTCTCTAAAAAACTTCATATTGGTCCATAATTGCCGCTACAGAAAGTATGTTTTTGGGCAAACAATCTTTTGAATATCAACATATTAAGGCAAATTCCATGGTGGGTATTGAACGAATACCCATAATATTTGCTTTTACGAAAGTCACTCAGATGCTCATATTATTATCCATATATGCCAAATTATGATGGTGGGTATAAAAGATTCGGCATAGTCGAATATAATACTTCATTTGATATTTGTTTTCTACATACTTTTATTTGTGTTCGTTATTTTATATTTTTATTTTCCGTTGAATATAAATATTTGCCAAACTAGCGAAAGGAAGAAGGTAACAAACTAAACACATAAAATCAAACTACGAACAAATTAAAGGCAACAAATTAAGACACAAATAATATATATTTTTTTAAATTTATTGATTTTTGTTATACGTTTGCTTTTCATATGCATGAATTTGTACAAATATTTTCCCAGAAAAACTAAACTTGTTAAATTTACATATTTTATTTGTGTTCTTGTTATTAAATAGAGACGTACTCTTGAGAGTTTTTTGACTCATGTTAAGGTTGAAAAAAAATTAAAATTTTGTTTAATCATGACTCAACGACTATGCAAATTTTTCTTAAATTTAGAAAAAATTAAAAAAATTACTTTAAAATAATAACAGCACCTTTAACATACTTTAAAAACGTAGCGTATGAGTAACAAACTACTTGTTTAGAAAATAAAACACTTCTACGCTCTAGATTCTTTTAGTTAAGCCAAATAATTTCTTTAATCTATTTAAGCATATTTGTCTAAAATTTAGAAAAAATTTTAAAATTACTTTGTATTAACATCACTCCTTATTAAATATTTTAATAACAAAGCGTATGAGTTATAAACTTTTTACTAGTTGTTTAAAGAATAAAACACTTATACGCACTAGATTTTTTTTTTGTTAAGTCAAATATACATATTTTAAAAATGTTAATATTACTACAGATTTCTTTAAAATTCATCCAAACATTCCAAAGAGAATACAGTTGTTTCATATAAATTATTTATGAACTTCTTAAAATTTGAGTAAAAAAGCTAAAATAACACCCTAATAAACATATACAATAAAAACGTTTTCACTACACCAACCCTGATTAACACCTCTGCTACGTTACACATGTAAAATTAATTTTTGCTTTCAGTTACCTCTGCATCTGGTGCATAGAAAATTTAATGCTGAAGAACTAACTCAAGCTTAATATCCAAACAAAGGCAAATAATAAGTTTCGAAACTTTTATTTGCAGTAATTGCAGCATTGTTAACTTTTCGTTTTCTATTTGCACAACACCAGGGAATGCGTTATCCAATATTTTTTCTTGTTTTATTTGTTTGCATTCAGGTTTTTTCTTCTTCTTTTGCAATTTCTAGGAGTCTCATCTCATAAGACATGATCTGAAGTATTAAAATACATGCATACATAGAGTTCATTCATTTATATGCTGTACGTATGTATGTAAGTATGCTTTTTGAATAATTTATACTATGGCCCATAAAAATTCTTAACATCTTTTAGTTTGCATAGAGAATGAAACTAGTGTTAATATGTAAGTTTATTTCTACTTGTAGTGTTATTCTCTCACATTTTGTGTTCAGGGTATTTGCAATTCGTTACAGCTTCATAAAGTCATGTACAAAATTATATTTAAATGTTATTGCAATTTTTTTAGTATATGTTTCATCATTTCACTTTTATTGCAAGTTTTAAAATATTTTTGAATTTTTGTTTCATTTCCTTCTCTTAAACGTAATAAAATTTTTAAAGAATTGCAATCACATATATTTTGCTTATTTTTTCTTGAATTTTGTTATACATACGTGCATTAGTTTTAAAATAAGTCATTTACACTGTTTCAAATTGTATTTCAGAAACATTTATGAAATAATGTGAAGAAAATGCAATGAAATTGCATTGGTTACATATAATTGTCCCAACAACATTATAAGACAAATAAATAAATAAGAACAAGTAAGAGTGCTATATTCGGCTGTGCCGAATCTTATATACCCACCATCAAATCATATATCTTAAATTTCAGGCGAATTTCGGAAAGTGGACCTATACAATAACAACCGATGTTTTTACTACTACATTTTAATCATTTATTGGATTTTTTCTCAAGTGATTTATCATATATACATGAATATTAATATAGTTATGGTGATGGTAGCACTTATTTTATCATATTTAATAATTTTTAAATGTTTTGATTTCCTGTAAATTTACTTATGGTCAATTTTGGACCGATCCTCCTAAAATTCTATAAATATTTTGCATTCAATAAAACTTGTTATGTCGAATATCAATGCTTTCTAATTCTTATATGAAGGCTTTAATCCAATATGGCTCGATGCTCATAAAATTTGACAAAAAGATTTTAGATCCCATAAAACTAGTTCATGACGAATTTTATCGCTATACTGGTATTTTTAAGCCAATTATGGCCGTTATACAGTTATGAGGGTTAAAGTTATTTTCTGAAGGGGCCCTTATATGGCGGGTCAATTATTCGCCGATCCTTATACAATTTTACAAGGATATTTAGGTTTTTATAAAACATGTTTATGCCGAATTTCACCGCTATATATGCTTCTTTTAGCCAGTTATGAGCGTTAAAGTCATTTTCTGAAGGGGAAAATTATGGGTAGATCCTTATAAAATTTAACAAACAGATTTATGTTCCTAAAAAACATGTTTATGCCGTATTTCACCGCTATATTTGCTTCCTCTAGATAGTTATGAGCGTTAAACTCATTTTCTGAAGGGGGCCTTATATGGCGGGTAAGTTTAATTATGGGCCGATCCTTCGATCTTCCCGTTTGGAGTCGATCGTGTTTTCAACAGACAGACGGACGGATATGGCCAAATCGTCTTAGAATCTAATAAGAATAGACGAATATATATCCTTTTATAATGGTGGGTATAAAAATTATAAATTTTTATAAAATATTCTGCTAATACAACAGTAACACCAATATGTCTAGCAACTTTTATCCAAAATATAAAACATCAAATATATACTGTCACAAATATTCCACAAATGTAATGCAATGACAATTGCCTCATTTGTTTCATATCCCCTATTTCAGATAATTTGAAAAATTTGGCATCAAGATGTTATCTTATTTATACCCTATATCACTATAGTTGGTTGGTATTATGCATCCGTGCTGATGTTGTAACAACCAAAAATGTTGTTCCTACATCTTAAAGTATACCAATCGGTTCAGAATCACTAATTGAGCTATGTAGCTGTGTCCGTCTGTGTGTTACAGATCGTAATTCTAAAGATAATTTGATGAATTTGGCACATACTATTCTTTGGACCCAAGGACGAATGCTATTGAAAATGGTTATTTCGTCTAATCCCCATACAACCGTACTCCCGAATAGGGCTTTTGAGTTCATAATTAAATGTTCTTGTATCTCTACAAATATCTGCAAAATTTAGTTTTATATAACCCTAAATGATACTGCCGATTTTCATTTGACTATAGCCCCATACCAATTCCCCTTCATTATACCCTACATTTCTAATTCAGAATAAATAACTTTAATATAGACGTAAATCCTTCTACCAAGATTTATAAGGTAGGCCCATATTTACCCCTGCCCCCCTAAGACCTATCTCACTGTAACATATATAAGATATAATGAAGGTTCATAACATTAGGCGAACTGTCCTAAAGTGATTATAGAAGACGTCTTCAATATAAACTGGACACATTAGAAGGCTATACAAAGACATCGAACGTTCCCGATCGCATACCAGACACATAACATGTCGGAAACTTTGAAACACTGATCCCAAATAGAATGTCTTGATCAAGCGGAACATTGGAGAAAATACCCAGTATCTACGTGGATGGCTTTAAATTGGGGAACAAAGTGGGCCTGGGGTTCTACAATGAAGATCCAGAAACATAAATAAGCACAACAGTAGCTTCCAGGCAGAAGTCCGAGCAATAACGGAATTCATAAATTAGATTTAAATAAATTTGGCGCCCAAAGGCCTTAACATATTTATGTACATCCAGAAGACAATTAGATGATAAAGTTTAATCTAAAATCCATATTGAGTTTTAAAAAGCTCAAACTGAACACTCTCCAGAAGGTAACATTTACATTATATGGGTACCAGGCCATTCGGAAGTAGTCGGCCTTTTGAAATAATGAAACGTTGGGTAGTAACACAAAAGTCCTATGAGAGTAGGACGAGAAACATTCTCAAAATAAGCAAGTCTCAGGTTAGTATGATGGTACGTATTCTGGACACATAGAATTACGGGCACAGCTATACAAAATTTGATGTGCGGATTCAGACGAATATAAAGCATGTAGGCGAAAGTGAAACTCTGGACCACTTTCTTTGTCATTATCAGCTTTCGCCTTCGGATCTGATGTAGTATATATCGGATTGTCGGAATTCTCTTAAGGAATTTGGTAGAAAGAGACAATGAAGGCATTTACTCTTATGAAACATCACTTTTTAGAGCATATTTTTGATTTTGGCTGCCAAATGTACATACATATATTTTTTACCATTTCCATAAAATACTTTCGTGTCAAATAGTTCTACTATAAAATTCTAATTAAACTTAAATAAATAATATATGTAATATGCTTAATGCCTAATAACTTTCAAATTTAATATTGCTAAATTACATTTTTATTCAAATACCTCGAAATAAGGACCAACGTAATAATGGAGATTGCAGTGTGCATGGTCACGTATTAAATAATACATGAACTGTTGTAAATGCAAATGTATGAATTACATTAAAACATCATGTGTTTTTACAGTACAGAGCAAAATAGTTTAGTTCAAAAACACCAAATTTGTAGTAATGACACTTTGTCCCGTTGCAAATAAGCAATTTAAACATCGTCTAGTATTTCTAGAAAGAAAATTGGTATGAACTTAAAAAAAACTATTATTTTTAATTGTTTCTAATTTTAAGAACATTCACCTTTTAATGATACCTTTTAATTTAAACTATTTTTAGTTGTGCTTTCTAAAAATAATCAGAGGTTATCAGTTTTCAGATTGTTTTATTTTTATTTTAAAATAAAATTATTTCTCTTAAAAATAATTAAAACAAAATAATGTCGATCAATTGTTTTGTAGAATGTTTTATAAGAACAATTGGCAAAATTACTTAAGTTAAGGTAAATTCACATATAGAAAATATTTAACAAAAAATTTAAAAAAATATATATTTATTTGATCTACCAATATTTTTTCTTTAAAGCAAATATATCAGTTATAAATTTATATATGTAAATACACTTATGTTGAATGGAAATTAAAATATTGATTTCATCAAATGTTTGATAGATGTGAACTTTTGTACGTACATACATGTAGTGTACAGGTGTTATATATTTTTGCAATTTTAAATCGTACATTGTGACCTTTGTATAATAGATAAATGCACAAAGCTTTTTTCGTTAACACATTTAAATTGCTCCTGTGCCAAACAACTTATTTTGGGATATTAATATAAATTAGACCATAGTCTAATATGTTGCTTTTCCCCAGCAATGATTAAATTTAAAATCAGTAAGAAACTATAGTCGGGCGAGGCCGACCACCTGTTACAAAAATAAAATGTGATTTAGTTTTCATGATAAAGCATTTAAGGTGAATTGTACCTTGCCTCAGATACACTTAAGCCATTTATTGTTGAATACAATTGTGGACATTTAAGTCAAAGTTTGAAGGGGGCTTTGTATAGGGGTTATGGTCAAATGAGACCCTATAATTATAAAATTCATGAGGGTTATCAAGGTTAGTATAGAACTTGGTTTTGCAGCTTTTTGTCGAGAAAGCTCTATTCGTCGGGTTCAGTTGTATGGGGGCTAGGTGAAATAATGGACCGATGTTAACCATTTCCAATAAGCTTCGTACCCAATATACCCTCCCCACTAAAGTGGTGTAGAGTATAATGATTTTGTGAAATTGACCCCTTTATTGGTTTCCGTATATAATGAACCGATTCTGTAGAAATTTATAAGGTTCACAGATAGGTCCAAACAAATGTTTAAACTGGAGCTGGCATTTGTGGTCTTATTTTCCAAAAGGCTATTTTCATAGAACAATAATCCTCCATCTTTTAGGCGAAAAGGAAGATTAGGGGTTTACAATTATTTATAATCTTGGATAGCCAAGCGTTACTCGAGGCTCTATTGGCATATAGGAGAAGGATTTGGCAGATAATAAGAATTACCATTGTAACTCGTTGATTGAATCACGTTATGAAAATTATTCAGAGTTTCGCAGAGCACTGACATTGGCAGCTGCCTTACTGGCCCCAAATAATATCTTTATCGTCTAACCGATTAAGTCTGTAAGCTTTATATGTACACTGTAATCTACAGGCTGCACAAAATAACTTTAGGAAATATCGACATCGATAAAAAACTAAGTGATTTCCAAAGCATTTTTTCATATAAATTACACACTTTTTTAAATGTTATGCAGATTATTATGAACTTTAGTGTTAAAATAAAACTTTGTCCTTTGTATGCCTGCTGTGAATGAAGGCTTACGAAGGATTTAAGCTTTATAAAAGCAACAACAAAAACCGCAACAGGCACACTGCCTGAGTTCACTTGGTCGCTTTACGTAATTATTGTTGCTGTAGTGTGTTGTTGGTTTTGATAGAATTTTTTGTTCTCTTTCTGGTGAATTTATTCTTCATCTTTCACTTTCTTTTCACTTTTTTCACAAAAATAGTTCTTTACACATTTTGGTATGTTCGTGGTCGTGATGATGGCTGAACTTTTGCATTGCATTTAAATACAACCGTCCCTTTGGACGTTGTTGAAAGCTTTTATGTAAATGTTGATGAAAGAGAAGGAAACTATTTTTTTTCTTTTTTCTATCGAAATTTTCTTCTAAATTTGACACACTTCGCGTGCAAATATACAACACTGTCTGTCACAAACACTTGAACTTGTTGTGCAAAAGGTATATTTGATTGTTTTCTCTGTGACGTTTGTGTCAAAGAGAATTTATAGGAAGTTGTTTTCATTAGCTTTTTTTTTCAAAAATGATTGCTTTGTGTAGAAAGTATTTCATACTATTTTAGGTGAATGTACATACATATGTAGTAGTTTATATGTATGTATGTTATACACATAGTTTATTAAAATGGCTCGAAGTCTCTATTTTCAGTCACTCTTCAAATTTGATTAACTTCGATATACACTTAATGATATGAATATGGACTTAAAGTAATTGTGTTTTTCACTGCACTAATCTTATAGCAAACTGAACTCCCTCATGGTCGTTCACTGTAAAAATAATCTGTTCAACATTTTAATATTTTTTGGCTGAGCCGGCCTAATTTGCTGCATATAAAGAGAAATACATGTACATATATATGTAAATACATAGTATATAATATGTAGCTATCATTGTGCATATATTTTATTTATGTATATTGTAGGCAATCATGTCACTCACTTCTCGTGACATTTTACATTCGATCAATACTCATATTCGTAGAATTTAGAACATTAAATTGTGTGTAGAAACTAGTTGTTAAACAATTCAAATAAAAAATGCTAAAAAAAACTCTAGCAACCCTGCAGTTCTACATAAAGTCTGTATATCCCTAAAAGTTAATAACAACAACATGTAATTTTGACCACGCAACGTTGTCAACATTGCAACAATTCGTTGTCGCAATCTAAAGTTTATGCACATCCGTTGTCTAAAAGTTAACAAACGTGGTAAGCTCAAAATCCGTTGTCAATAGGAAGCTTACGTTTGTTAACTTTTATACAACGAATGTGCATAAAATTTAGATTGCGACAACGAATTGTTGCAATGTTGATAACGTTGCGTGGTCAACATTACATGTTGTTGTTGTATGTATGTATATACTTGACAACGGATGTTATTGAAAAATTTGGTATCAATTTGGTACAAGGCGTGTATATTTTTTTCTCTCTGTGTACTTAAATGTACGCAAGTAAACTAATTTTATAACTACACTGAAAATAATCCATGCTTAACTTTAGGAAAACATTTCGTAACTACTACACGAAAATTTCGTGTATAATACGAAATATTATTTCATCAACTCCTTTTGGATTATTTTCAGTGTAGTGATAACCTTAAAAAAATAGATAAAATCATTAGATTGATACATACATTTGGAACTGTTGGAAAATGTACTTCATATTTTAGCATATACGTACGTATGTATGTACTTAGGTTTTGTTTCAAAAGACAACATCAAATATTGTTTGTGAAATGAACATGTATGTATATGTATGTTTATAGAAATATGAATCCTCATGTTTAATACTTGTTTAAAATAGAAAATACTTATGAAGATCCCCGATAAATGTGTGTGGTTGATTGCATGTCATAAATTTCACAATCTATCAGTTAAACTAAGATGGAGAAATGTATACTTACACAAACAGTTGAACATGAAAAAATGTCACAGAAGCAATTTTTATCATATTTTCTTAGAACTACTCAAGTTGTATTTGTAGGATTGTAAAAATTTAAAATTCATATTTTGCTCGAACCCCCTTACATTTTAGTAAATATTTATAGTACAGAAACATACCCAGGAAAAACTTACATTGAAAAGTAATGAGTTAAAAAGCTAATAAAACCTCTTTTCACTACTTGTTCATTAGCATTTTAAGTTATTATGTTAATACGGTGATGTCATTGGAGGCAAGTACTTCCACGCTCGCTTACAAATAGGGAGTTAAAGAAATATTTGCAATTTCTCTTACAAAGAAGTTGTTTAGTAAGTTGTTTTATTTTTAATAATAAAAAGAGCCAGCTAGAATACGAACAAAATGACAATGCCGAAAATAAAGTACATCTATATCAGATTATAAGAAAGTCATTATTAGAGTATTTCTAAGTAACGCAGACAGTAAGTAGTAGTCATTGAAAAGTAAGTGGTTATAGAAGTACAACCCATTATCGAGTTTTTTCTAAGTAGCTCCTGTATATAAAATTTAGTTTGCGATTTATTTATTTCAAAATATTATACTATTATACTTTTTTATTCATATTGTACATTTTTTGACCACAACTGTCTGTATAGAATGGAAGAAATATCGAAAGGAATAAACTCATCAAAGTATTTATCTTTTCTTTTTTTTGTTGAAGTTGTATGCATTTGCTTGGCATGACAAATTGTTCATATATAGAGAGAAACCGCAACAGACTTTTGTACATATAAAATGTCAGGCGTTTTAAATATTATCATCACATTTCATATGGTTTAATACAAAAATGGAAAAAGAAAATTCTTACACAAATCGCAAGTGCGCTATATTTGGTTGTTAAACTTAAAAAACTTAATAAAACATATTTATACCCTACACCACTTTAGTGGGGAGGGTATATTGGGTTTGTGCTGAAGTTTGTAACGGTCCTATACCCACCTTAAAGTATACCAATCGGCTTAGAATCATCTTTTGAAAATGGTTAAGATCGGTTCAGTATTATACCTGGCCCCCGTACAACTGAACCCCTGAATAGGGCTTGTAAACCTTGTAATCAAACTACAGGTCGCAATTTTGATGATAATTCAATGATATTTAATCTTCTATGAAAATGGTTAACATCGGTCCATTATTTACGAATAGGGCTTTCAAGATCATAATTATGTTTAATATAATCATATCTCAACAAAAAGCTGCAAAACCAAATTCTAGCCATAATGACTCTCATTAATTTTATAATTATAGGGTCTCATTTGACCATAGCCCCTTATACAAAGCCCCCTTCAAAATTTGACTTAAATATTCACAATTTTATTCAACAATAAATCGCTTAAGTATATCTGAGACAAGGTACAATTCAACTTAAATGCTTTATCATGGAAACTAAATCACCTTTTATTTTTGTAACAGGTGTTGGGTATCATATGGTCGGCCTCGCCCGACTATAATTACTTACTTGTTTTTAATTTTATGTCAATTTCATAATTTACTGTTCATTAGTAGACAATTGTCTAAGTCCATGTAAAATTTTATTCAGACCGAACTAGCCGTTTAAAAATGTCGGATTTATTTCCAAAAAATTCCTTTCCTGTCTTTTTATGAAATAAAATAAAAATTTAAAAATTAATTTTAATATTTTCCCCAATGTGGAATAGTTTGTTCATTATTTTTACACACATGAATGATTAATACAAGAAAATAATGAAAATATATGACCTGTATAATTGGATGATAAATGACACAAATTTACCGAATCAGTGCATCGAAAGCAATGAATGGATTTATAGTTAAATTATCTAAGTACTGTAACATAATACTGCAACTACACTTCTACATATACTTCATAATATATTTGTGTATCTTTCAGATGTGTATTTTGGTTTTCATTTTTATTAAAGAATTCAAAGAAATTTAATTAGCAACAATATTAAAGCGAACAATAAATGATTATAAAATTTATTATTCTTGGAAATTTTTTAAATTTAAAAGAATTTTTTTTTTCTCAAATTGTATGTAAAGTTACTATGATTGCGAGTACTGCTTTAACAGTATTTAACTTGTATACATATATTTCATTTTTCCTTGAAAAAAAAAAAATAATTATCTTGAAGCATAAGATAAATTTTTTCGTTAAAGTATAAAATTCTTAAAATGTTTTATATTAACTCTTACTTGTCAACCAATTATTATGAACTGCAATATTTATATAAGACTTATTTATAAGTTGGTATATGGATTTAAGTTTTTTTTAAGTTTTAAGGTCATCAGTAGATGAAGTAAGTATTAAAATAGTTGCAGCAGTTAATAGTGGCATGTTTAAATGATTTCATACCAGTTTATTTGGAAAATAATATACAATTTTAACATATAATTAAAAAAATATAACTCACTCATATACTTATAGCACTGCAGTATAAATATTATACATATACATACATCTAGACTTTCGAACCATTTCATGTCAAACAACTCGGTTGGATTTTAATCTTATTTGTATAATATTTTTTACACCCAAATTATGCGACTGCAACAAATTTGTATTATTCAAGGTCTATTAAAACGACTTTTGGGAGTTATTTCTTTTTTGCTGAATTTTTTCATAATTTTAAGAACTATAATAAAATTTACAAAAATAAAAACAAATACTGTTAACCATTTCCAATGAACCTGATGAAAAAACCTATTTCGTTTTACTTCAAAAAAATCAAGGAAAAAATAATCAGTATTCACATAATATAATATTTGGAATCATATAGATATTACCCAGCAAAAACTGTTTAATGGCTTTCAATTGTAATTACTTACCTAACAACATACTTTTTAATGACTACTACATATCGTCTGGATTGCATATAAGTAGTCTAATAAGATCTTACTAATAATGTGTTATATAAATACTTTCTAATTCATTAGTCATCTTGCCAGTGAAGATATACATAGAGGCTGTATAAGTTTTTTCAGGTGATTTGCAATGACTATTTTTTCTAATTATCTACGTTTGTGGGAAATACTTGCCTCTAATGACATCACCGTCTTAAAGTAATGATTTTAAATGCTTTTGTGTAAGTAAATTATGGCATTTTAACCCCTTACATGGTAACGAAAGTTTTTACTGGGTAGTAGAGTTTGGGGTTCTGGAAATTCCGTCCGGGAATTCTCGGGAAAAGTTTGTCGGGATTTCCCGGGAAATTTTTTTAATCATTCCCGGGAAAACGGGAATTTTTAAGTATTTTTAACATATTTTGGAAAAACTAGTGATTTTATAATATACTAGCGATTTTTTTAAAGGCAAATTACAAAACATGATTAATGATGCAACAGGAAATGAAAAAAATCTAAATTAAATCTATGTAAAAGCTTAACATGAAGGAAGTACAAATAGAACCAAAGATGTTGACATTCTCTTTAATGCATTTCTAAAGCCAACGTCTGTGGAAATAGCTGGAAATTTATTAACAAAATAACGGAATAGTTGATCTGTTCTTATATTTAATTAATTCTAAGAAGTAAGAATGAATGAACTATATATGTTTCTTTTTTTGTTAGCTATTTCCCTGCATATGGAAATGTTTAGTAGTCTATGGTATACAAACATGTATCATGTTGATTTTTTAAAAACCTGGTATACAAGGAACATGTAGTGGATTATGTAATCCCATAATTTTAGTAAAAGAGTAGTTTTGGGATGAGTCTGATGTAATGCATGTTTGGATTACATGGTCCTACATCTACATGACAATGTTAAATGTATAATGTTTTTTATATTTGTATTAGTTTTGGACCAGTCCCTTTACACAAGTGTAAGGTTGGTTGGTTAACGTGGTAGTTCACTGCGCGCGAACAGCCAAATAGAATCGAAGAGACCTCTCGTCAGGTGTAGTATTGTATAGCATTAGATTCAGCCTGTAGCAGTGAAAAAGCTCAGGATATCATTAAGCTTAGACCCACATATCTTCCACAATAACTTGCACCCTTTACATAAGTCTAGGTTATTCCGTCTATACCCACAGATCGTTCTTGCATTGTCTAACTAATAGCGAAGTGGTAGAATAAGAGTTTAGTAAGACAATTGTCGCTTGTATATCGACAAAAATTCCTATGTTGCCACGAATATTGAGATGATGCATATGTTTAAATGATTTTTTTCATTCCCGTTTCCCGGGAAATTGAAAAGTCCGGGAATTCCCAAACTCTACTTGGTAGTTATAGCTACTTATATAAATATAAGGGGAAAGTGGTTTACTGTCTTTTAACTAATCTGCCAAAGATAAATCTCTCAGAAAATATAATTTTAAACAATCCAAAAATTATTTTTATGGTTGTTTTAATCTTTAAGACATCTCGAAAAATAATGAACTTAAAATCACAGGTTGAACTTTTAGTTGACATAAGCAGTTATCGGTATCTCAAAATCCTGATGTGATGTGAAATTTTGAGCGGAATTCAGATTCGAATTCTGGATTTAAAAACGTATACTTTCCCAGGAAAAACTTACATTTAAAAGTAAGGAGTTAAAATTTGCTTAAACTATAGCATTTGAAATCATTACTTTTACATAGAGATGACATTGGAAGCCAGCTCGCTTAGAAATAGGGAGTTAAGTAAGTATTTTGTTTCTAAAAAAATATCTATGAGTGTATTATTAGTTTTCACAAAAAAATATATTTTTTTTCATTTGTGTTAAAAACAATGATCGAAAACAATATGTCAAGGCTGAAAAGTAAGTACTTACATAATATATTATTTGTAAAATATTACGAGACTCACTCTAAGTAATGCATACTGTATATAGTATGTATAATTTCTAAAGAAGCGAAAAAGAAGTAGAATTTGCTTGTCATAGGAGGGATGTCCTTTTTATTTGATTCCAAATTCAATACTTCTGAAAGTAATTTTTATGTTTTTTATAACCTACACCACTATAGTGGGAAGGGTATTATGCGTTTGTGCTGATGTTTATAACGCATGAATATATTAGTACTATACCCACCTTAAAGTATACCGATCGACTCAGAATCACTTTCTGAGTCGATTTAACGATGTCCGTCCGTCCGACCGTCCGTGTGTCCATGTAAACGTTGTTATCAAAGTACAGGTCGCAATTTTCAAGATAATTCGATGAAATTTGGAACATATGTTTCTTTTGACCTAAGGACGAAGCCTATTGAAAATGGTTAAAATCGGTCCATTATTTCACCTAGCCCCCATACAACTGAAGCCCCCGAAAAGGGCTTTTGAGCTCATAATTATGTATAATATAAATGTATCTCGATGAAGGTTCGCACAACTACGTTTTATACAAGCCTTGATGACCTTGCCGAATTTCGAAATGGTCGGACTTTATTTGATTCTAGCCCCCTCACAAAGCCCCCTTCAGAAAGTGACTTGAATATCCGCAATCTATTTATTAGCACAGTTATTGTAATGAAATTTAGCACAGACAAATATTATATATATTATTTAAATATTATATAAATACAAAAATATCCAGCCCTTTTTATCGGGATCGGTCCACATTTGCTCCTATCCCCCATATAGTTAGTTAGTTTGAAAGGAGGTGATGTATATACATCAAATCCGAAGAAATACACCAGGGCCTCTATCGGGCCTGTTGTGCGCTCCTTAACCAGTGCCTCAGGTCGGAATCGAACCCACCACCTCCGGTCTACCAGACTAGAACACTAACCACTAACCTATAAAATATGTTCATGTCGAATTTCATCGCTATTGATGCGGTTATGAGCGTCAAAGCCATTTTCTGAAGGGGACCTTATATGAGGGTAGACTCAATTATAAACCGATCCTTATAAAATTATACAAAACGATTTAGGTTCCTGTAAATGTTCACGTCGAATTACATCGCTATAGATGCTTCCTTGGACAGTTATAAGCGTTAAAGTCATTTTCTGAAGGGGTCCTTATATGGGGAATAGGGTCAATTTCTTATACAATATTACAATGATATTAAGTTTCCTATAAAATATGTTCATGTCGAATTTCGTCGCTATAGATGCATCTTTTAGACAGTTTTGAGTGTTAAAGCCATTTTCTGAAGGAGACCTTATATGGGGGTAGGGTCAATTATGGACCGATCCTTATAAAATTTTACGAAGGTGTTAAGGTTCCTATCAAATATGTTAATGTCGAATTTCATCGCTCTTTTAGTCAGTTATGAGCGTTAGGTTCATTTTCTGAAGGGGACCTCAATTGGGGATAGGGTCAATTATTAACCGATCCTTATAAAATTTTACCATCATATTAAGGTTCCTATAAAATATGCTCATGTCGTATTTCATCGCTATAGATGCTTCTTTAATGCAGTTATGAGCCTTAAAGTCGTTTTCTGAAGGGGACCTTATATGGGGGGTAGGGTCAATTATGGACCGATCCTTATAAATTTTTACAGAGCGATTTTGGTTTTATGTCGAATTTCATCACTATATATGCTTTCTTTTTTTGTGAAGGGGACCTTATATGAGGGCTAGGCGAGTTCGTGGACCGATATTGCCCATTTTCAATACCAAACAAACTGCATGGACATAGCTAGATTGTCTTAACATTTAATAAGGATCCAGAATATATATACTTTTATGATGAATATTTCGATGTGTTACAAACGGAATGACAAAAACAATATACCCCCATCTTTTTTGGTGGTGGTATAAAAATAAATCACATTAAATATTCATAACTGGTGTAGGGTATCATATAGTCGCACAGTGGTATAGGAAAAAAAAGAGGGAAATAATTCGGTAACTTCTAAACGATTAATCCGATTTTGATGAAATTTGGTATGCACCAAGAGGAGGTGATATATAACATGCCTAACTAATGTTTTTTAAGTAACAAATTAATTAGGGAAAACTCAACATCTTTTAGAAAATTTACTTTAAAAAAAAAAATTAAAAAATGTTTTGTATTCAGTTTTTGCGAAGATACAAATTCAAATTGCAATAAAAATTTTATTTATGAATATTTTTTGATGAAATTTTACAGTTAGGTAGATTTTTTTACTCAAAATCCAAAATTAAATAAAAATTTCGAATTTTCTTATTAAAAATCCCGGAATTCCCAAAAAAGTTTCAAAAAATCCCAAAAATGGGATTTTTTGGTTTTTTGCCTATTATATCCATACCAGGTTCGGGGTTATCGAAACCCGTTACAAAATGATTAAGAACATATTGGGTCATATAAAACAGGTCACTATAATTTGATATCGACTATGCGATTTGAGAATTTTTGCTCAAAATTGAATTTTCCATAAAAAATAGGGTTTTTTTGGATGGACCTGGTCCCCTCGGTATCAAAAATTTTTAGGTTTTGTTTCATTTATCGTATTTTATGTAAAGTCAGCTTTCCAAAAAGTATAAATTCTATATACATCTTCTTAGAAACTTTTTAGATAACTTAAAAAGAAAAAGATACTTTTTTCCCCAAAAAAAAAAAAAAATGACAAAAAATCGCCTTTTTTTAATTTTTTAAATTAAAATGCCTATAACTTTGGACTCAGTCATGATTTTTACATAATTCTTTCACTGCTTGATATATAAACTTGTTGTTAAAAATGGCGAAAATCGGGAATATTTGGACCCGCTATTATCAAAAAACTAAAGTAAGGACGGTAAAAATTTTAAAATTTTAATTTTCAAATGCGAATATCTCCTAAACTATAAGAGATAATTTACTGCTACGAGATTCTATATACGAAATTTTTTTTAAATCGGAACTCAAATGAAGAAATAGGATTGTTTTAAAAATTTAACATAGCCAAGGTGTCCTAATTTGAGGACCCCCCGCCGGGCCCCTGGTTGGCCTATAAGGTCCAAATTCAAAACCTAAACTCGACAACACCCCCTCTTGGTGCATACCAAATTTCATCAAAATCGGATTAACCGTTTAGAAGTTACCGAATTATTTCCCTCTTTTTTTTTCCTATACCACTGTGAGTCGACCAAGCCCGACTATACTTTCTTACTTGTTTTTTTTTTGGAAATAATTTGGAAGTGAAATTGTAGTATTAGGAAATACAACTAATTTGACGAACTTTTTATGGATATGACATCTCTACACACTTAATTTTGTCATATATTGATCATTTTTGATGAAGAATGGAAAAAGTCCAAGGATATCGCAGGGTATTATCCTTTTTGTCATGCAATGCCATCAAATTCAAAAAAATAAGTTAGTTTTATTTGTTGTTTTGTTTTTCCATAATAAAATAAAGTACTTCTTTATCAGATTAAGGGAAAGTTATTACCAGAGTACTGCAGATGGTAAGTGTTTGTGAAATGGGGTGTCCCTAACGAGAGCAGGTCGAGAGTCCTCCTCAAAATGAGCTAGTCTAAGTGGTGACACAGGGTTACGGGCACAGCTATACAAAATTGGACATGTGAAACTTTGGAGCACTTTGTCATTGTCGGGTTTTCGCCGAAATTAGATTCAAATATCTTGATATGATATTATTTCGTATATAATATCTTTCACTAACACTGATTGTAATTTTCTTAGGAATAACGTCCAGGAAACCGAGTTTCTGAACATCGGACTTTAATACATTCAAGGAATACCATGTAAGGTTTTTGTTTTTACCAAGTAGGTTAAATAACTAGTTCAGGACTATCCCCCGTACTGCTGGGTTTGAATAAGTAAGTTTAAAATCGTTGACAATAAAAAAAGATTATTTACCGCCTGCTCAAAATATGTTACACAGTGTGTCGTTTACTACCAAGTAATGAGTCGAAATCATGGCTCATAATATCTTAAAAAATCTTTAAGAATTGACGTCAATTGCAAGCATATTTTTGTAAAGAAAACCAAATTGTTAAATAATGTTTAAACTTAGAAAGTGTTATTATCAGTTATTTTAAAGTGTTTAATGCATTGTTCACACTTAATTATTATTTTTATTATTCTTTCTTTTTTCTGGTGTTAATTTATTCCTTTTTGTAAAACAAAAAGTACAAAGAAAAGAAGCCATCTCATACATAATTATAATAATGTGTGTATTTGTACTACTAAAGTTTTTCTTCTTACATTCCGTCTTTAGTTATATTTTTACTCATTTTATTTGCATAAAAATATAATTTGTTTTGCGCCTGAATTTAATCGCGCAGTAAAAAATACATTATGAATGCGTTTTCTCTAAAAACAAACTTTATTTATGAGATCATAATGTAAACAAGTAAGAGTGTTATATTCGGCCATGCCGAATCTTATATACCCACCATCAAATCATCCTTATAAATAAACTTTGATATTATCGATCTATGTTGAATCATATGTCGATATTAATATGAACATCAGGGAAATATTTGGTAGAGGGAATTTAATAAGGGCTTAAGCATGGATCGTACTCTTCCGAATTAAAAATATTAATTTTGTTTGATCCAATATTTATAACCATAAACTGTTTTTTTGTAAGAGTGGTTATATGGAGGGTAGAGTCAATTATGGACCTATCCTTGTCGGTTTATACAATAATTATTTGTATCTAATGTAGCTGTACTTGTATCTTTAATTCAGTCATGAGGTTTAAAATAATTATCTGAAGGGAACCGAAAATGGGTGTTTGATTAGTTATCCTCATCAAATTCAGTTGAAAACTTCCAGTTCCTATAAAACTACCGTAATTTGGAAGAACTTTTAAGCCATACATGAGCGTTAAAGTGATTCTCTGGAGAGAATTATACGCCCACCCCCGTATAAGTCAATTATGGATCGATACTTCTAAAATTTAAAACGATTTTTAGTTTTTGGCTAGTACAAAACTTGTTTACGTAGATTTTCACTGCTGTAATCGCATTTTTGAGTCAGTAATGAGCGTTAAAGTCATTATCTGAAGGGGACCTTATAGGGGGGTAGGGTCAATTACAGATTCTCATAAAATTTAGTGGGAGATTTTAGCTAATACGAAAATTGTTTATGTCGAAATTCATCGATGTACTCGCAGTTTTAAGCTAGTAATGAGCTTTAAAGTCATTTTCTGAAGGGGACTTTACAAGTGGGATAGGGTTAATTAAGGATCGATCCTAATAAAATTTGATAAAGAACTTTTGGCTTGGACAAAACTTGTTTATGTAGAATTTTACTGCTGTACTCACATTTTTGAGTCAGTAATAAGCCTTAAAGTCATTATATGGGGGGTAGGGTCAATTATGAACCGATCCTTATAAAATTTTACGAAGAGATTTAAATTCTTATAAAACATGTTTGTGCCGAATTTCACCTCTATTGATGCTTCCCTTAGCCAGTTATGTGCGATAAAGTCATTTTCTGAAGGGGACTTTATATGGGGGGTAGGGTCAATTATGGACCGATTCTTGTAAAATTTTACAAGGAGATTTAAGTTCTCATTAAACATGTTTGTGCCAAATTTCACCGCAATTGATGCTTTTCTTAGCCAGTTATGGGCGATAAAGTCATTTTCTGAAGGGAACTTTATATGGGGGGTAGGGTCAATTATGGGCCTATCCCTATAAAATTTTACAAAGAGCTTTAGGTTCCTATAAAACATATTTGTGCCGAATTTCACCGCAATTGATGCTTCTCTTAGCCAGTTATGGGCGATAAAGTCATTTTCTAAAGGGGACTTTATATGGGGGGTAGGGTCAATTATGGACCGATTCTTATACAATTTTACAAAGAGATTGAGGTTTCGATAAAACATGTTTTTGCCGAATTTCACCGCTATTGATGCTTCCCTTAGCAAGTTATGAGCGATAAAGTCATTTTCTGAAGGGGGCCTTATATGGGGGCTAGGCGAAATCGTGGACCGATATTGCTCATTTTCAATACCAAACAAACTGCATCAACTATAAGTATCTGTGCAAAATTTCAGCTCGCTAGCTACTTCCGTTTGGACTCTATCGTGTTTTCAACAGACAGACAGACGGACAGACGGACAGACGGACGGACATGGCTAGATCGTCTTAGAATCTAATAAGGACCCAGAATATATATACTTTTATGGGTCTTAGACGAATATTTCAATGTGTTACAAACGGAATGACAAAAACAATATACCCCCCATCTTTTTTGATGGTGGGTATAAAAATTAAAAAAAATAAAATAAAACTTAAAATAAAACAGCTTTAACAACACAATTTATTCTTCTTAGTTTTGTTAATGAGTGAGTAAAAGAAAACTGATGAAAATTTATAGAAAAACACACACAGAAAGTTGTTTAGAAAGTTTCAAGATGTTCTTGTTGAGAAAGAAACTAGGAGTATGGAGGGGTTTTTATGCCTCATGTAAATAAATTTCTAAACAAAAATGTATTTTCTTTTAATTTCTACTTTTATAATTATTTCTCAAGAAGAGTTAAAGCTAGTTTTCGCAAGTTTTAATAAGAATCTAGAATCTGAATTTGCACAATTAAGTAAAGCTGTTATAAGAATTGTTTATACAACAAGGCTTAATAAATCACATAATTATTGTTAGACTTGAGTATGTAAGTATTTTACCTTAAACTATTTTCTACAATAGTGTTTTCTCTTAAATGGTTAATTTTATTTTAATTACGCAGAAAAACGTATACAAAAATATATAACAAATTAAAAACATCCGCCAAATGTTTCACATACAAGGACAAAATTGTACATTAGTAAGCTTACATTCTTACACTAAGCTTTGTGCGTTAGTCGAAGATCATGGACACAATGCCACGCCCATTCACATTGGAACAATTTTAAAAGTGAAGTAACTAACTTTCATGTTCACTTTTATACTCTTAATGAATCATGTTAGAGTGCTATATTCGGCTATGCCGAATCTTAAATACCCTCCACCAGCAAACTACTTTTTTTATTAAAGGCTATTAAACTATGTATCTAGTTTTTAGATAACTTGGAATAAGTTTTGTTTCCGTAGTGAGGGTACTATCATTTAGTAATTTCTTTATGGAACTTATTTTGATTAGATCAAAAAAAAGTTGATATTAAGTAATTTTCGTATATGGAGTTTCTGCGGGTGCTATAACCTATTATGGGCTGATCTTGCAAATGCCAAAAAATCTAGAAGGATGATTTGTATATATACAACCCCTATTTCTGTCGAGTTTTACTTCGATGTCGATATTTTTAATGAATTATATTCCTTTAAGTATTTTTCGAAATGATCTTGGCCTTATATGTGAGCTACCTCCTATAATGGACCAATTGGAAAACATTTTAGCAGAATGATCTATCTATACACAGAACATGCTCATGTCGAATATTATCCCGATATAATCATTTAATAATGAATTATGTGATATTAAGTGATTTTCAGAAGTGAACCTTTTATGGGAGCTATGACTAATTGTAGAGCGTTCTGAAAAAAAAATCCGTATACTGATTTATATATGTATATACAAAACATATTCAAGTTGATTTTTATCCCGATAACTTTTATTGTCAATAAAATTGCGCATATGGGTTTTTTTGGAAATAATCCTTATATAGGAGTTGTCACCAATTATGGACCGATCCGGGAGAAAAATTCGTAGAGTGATAGATACATACACAAAACATATTCGAGCCGAATTTTGTCTCGATAGCTTTATTTATTATTGAAATATGCGCGTTTAAGTGATTCTCAAAAGTGGATCTTATATGAGAGCTATGACCAATTATGAACTGATTCGAAAAAAATTTCGCCGATTGTTTTACATATATACAAAACATATTAATGTCGAATTTTACCACGATAGCTTTATTAGTTGATGAAATATGAGCGTTTAAATGATTTTCGGTAGTGGGCCTTATATGGCAGCTATGACCAATTATGGACCTAATCGGAAAAACATTCGTAGAGTGATTGATACATACACAAAACATATTTATGTAGAATTTTTCAATGAAATATGCGTGTTTAAGAGATTTGGGGCTTATATAGGAACAATGACCAATTGTGGACCGATGTAAATCTACCTTGGTAGAATGACATCTGTTTATATTATATTTATTTAAGTTGATACCGATATATTTGAGGAAGTTATTAACGATAAATCCATTTCCGGAAATATGTACCTTTTTATGGGGGCTGTGGGAAATTTTGAATCGATTGTATAAAAATTTGTATATCTGGGAAACCATTAGAGGTAGAATCGTTAGATTTCGCACGGTCACAAAGAAATGCATATGAATAATTAGACGAAAACATGTTCAGATCAGCAATATCAGTCGTGACACCTTGCATACAAATTAGTATATCTGGGAAAAAGTTAGAGCTAAAATCCTCAAATTTTTTACGGACAACATTGAAATGTATACGAATTTAAAACAAAATTTCGTATATCTGTTAAACTTTTAGAGCTAGAATCCTAAAATGTTGCCATTAATGCAAACATTTGGGAAATTTTACATGACAAACTTTTACATACATTTGAGGATTTGGCGAAAAGATTTGCGAGCTATCAATAGTAGACATGCCACCTTTCAAACGAAGTATAGAATGTTAAAATAAGATAAACTGAAATGGTGAAAGTTTTGAAATATTGTACAAAAATTATTTTAAAAAAATTTAAAATTTAAAAAATTGTTTTTGGAAACAATCAAGAAATAGCTATCTGAACTCCTTTGGACAATTTTTGCTAAGACCAATAGGTGAAAAGTTACACTCATTTGAATAAAACCCTGTATGACCAAAATGTCCAACTTTGACCCCCTCTAAGCGTCGTAGCGCTATCCAATAGAACCTTGGTTCAAATTTCATCAAAATCGGAAGACATCGATTTTTAAAGTTGGGTCACTTGACACGAAATGACCCATATGTATGTATATTAGGCGCTCTTATACATATATGTGCAATTATTTATTATTATGCGAGGACATTTGTATAAAAGTTATCGAACCAATTTTAACTGATAAATTTCGTATATCATACAAAGTTATGACATATTTTTTTAAATTAATTCCATATTTTAACTTTGCTTTTATTAAATTTCTCTCACTGTATAGAGGATAAAAAAATTGGTATGTAGTGCTACTTACCTAATTAACAATGTTCTCCAGTTAACACATGCATATATAAAAATGTTGTATTGTAGTGGTTGTTGTCGTTGTTGTCGTCGTAATATTATTTACACAATTGCTGCAATTGAGTTGTTACAAAAGACCCTTAAAGCAATTGTTTGTCCAAATTGCCTAAGGTTTCTTAAATGTTCATAACAAATATACGCAGGCTCATATGTATGTAAACAGACATTCACATATAAACACGTACACTTATGTACGTACAATTTTACAAATACTTGTACACTTTCGTACGTTTCTTTACAATGGCAATTTTGCAAGTAAATAACTACAATTTAAAGTAGATAAATGCACACAAGAGCATTTGTTGCATAAAGCACCACGAACCAGTTAAAAATACACTGCAACAATTTATTTTACACTAAACAAAGAAAGGAAAAAATATAAATGTTTCCTTTTCTAAGCGAGAAGATGTGAGTGAGTGTGTGTAAGTCTGGGTGAAAAATAATAGATGAAGGTAATAATGATATTTTAGATTATGGCGATGATGATGTTCTTGCTGCAGTTGGTCCGCTGCAAGTTGTGAACTGTTGATAAATATGAATTCACTTGATGATGAATTACGATGAGTTTATTTGTCGTTTTGTTTTAAATGTCACTTTCGTCGTTGTTGTTGCTGTATTAAAGTTGCTTTTTGCATTTAAGCATGCTTGTTTCCACTTTTCAAATAATTTCGTTTGAGTCCACAACAGGTCATCCATAGATAATAGTAGTTATAAAATCTCCCTGTACGAAATATGTATGTATGTAAGACAGAAATATGAAAATACCAGCAACAAAGCTGTGATTACCACAACAACATGCAACAATCAAAGTGTATAATAATTTCTTTCCCAAAGACTTTGTAGACGGTTTTTGTTTAAAGATACAATAATAAACTGTTTAGATTCTTTGAGTTTTAAGAAGACTCAAGTTAATGCCACCGAGGCCAACTAAACGTACAAATGTCACAGAAACCAGAAAGCCAGCATAAGGTAAGAACGACACAAAAGAAATTCTACACAAAAAGGTGTAAAATTAACAAAATAAAAAAAAAAAAATAAACATGAAACATCAAACAAATAAATTACGTACGTACTTGTAATTTGTTTCCCTTAATTTAAAAGAAAAGAAAATCTTTAGTGCTATTTTGTTTTCCGGTTCTTCTGAGGCGGCATAAATTAAGACACACTTATGAATGTAATTATTTATGTTTGAGTAAGTGTGTAGGGAAATAATTACACAGTTATATGTATGTATGTATACAAACGACAGCAGAATGAGTCTTTTCAAAGCTTTAATTGCGCTCGTGTTTTTTATAAATTTGCAATTTAAATTTAAATATTGTTTTTGTGATTTTTCTATTGAAATTATCATTAAAAAAAAACTGTGAAATAATTGTTTGACTGGTATGTGTATTTATGTCAAGGTAATTTGATTTTTAATTTATCTATTAAACGAATTTTATAGTGGTCAAACACTCAGGGGATTGCCCCCACTTATGCAGTACACTGTATTAGAACAAGTAAAATTAGTGATGGAAAGCTCAAAGAAACTTCATTTAAACATTACATTAAAAATACAATGAAATGTTTCTGCAGGTGGTTGGTTCTAAATAAGTACTACTGAAGAATAATATATTTACATCTAAAAATATGCGACAATCTGAAACGATGCAGCAATTTTGTAACTTGACAAACCACTTAAGCCAAAAGTTTTCCACATCGCTGAACACAATTTTGCGATAAAATATCGGATCAATCGATTAAGCGTCAATCTATTCATGATGATTTGACAGAGAACTGTTTTTCAATGACAAAAAGTTAACGCAGTATGACACGAATGTCGAGTGCTTAACGTGAACACCTGCTTTGACGGCCTTTTTTCACGGTGGTCTTTTTCATCCACTGGGTATGAAAAACTCAGGTGGCAATCTTTGTACATGGCTAAGCCGGTCCATGTACAAACACTTTGCTGAAGAACTCGAGCTATCTAATCTCTTGCCATAGTAGCCCCGTTGCGGAATGGCAGGCAGCATGGGATCAAACCCAATGCAAACACCGACAAGGGGTCTAAAGTCAATTGAAGGGGCGACTACCCTAACATCAGGTGAAATCAATCTTCCGTTATACCGGAAGGTGACCACCCTTATGATGTCATGAAAGATTGCATTACTTAAAAAGCAATCCCCATTAACTAATGACCCATTCTAGTGCATTCCTTAACCTCTTAAAGCCCGCGCAACCACACTACTGAGCTGGCTATTTTGATTCGGCAACAGCACCTAGAGACGTATTTGGTAGTCCGAAATATCCAGCCAATAAATCAGGATCCCTCTGTATGTCGGATAATGTGACAAAGGATGTAGAAATGTCCAAAGTCAATTAGGACCCAATAATTGCCCCGATAAGTTGAGTGGTGGACCTCAACCATAAGTCGTGTAGCATGAAACAATATGAATCCTGTTGAGAACTTCCCTGAAGTAAAAGGTCTACTAAATCAGTACTAGTCTCCTGTCGGGCAGAGGAATCTTTCCCGATCGTTCATCAATTACAACAGTTCCATTCTCAGACCATAAAGACCGATCTACTGAATGAGAGGCAACTACTAAGTTTCAACCTGAAAATTCGCCAACAAATACTGGCGCCCTACTACGCGAAGAGTAAGAGATACTTAACGGGTTCAGGAATCCAGTTGCTCTGTCACATATTTGGCCAACATTCTCCCCCCGCGAATTTGGGTATAAACCACAGCCACCACGTGGATCCCGAAGGAACCTCAACCAACTGACCAGCCAGGAAAAGTCCTGCGGGCAACTGGCCACCCGTAGTGCCAGATTATATGGTAGTCTGGTTAGACCCCATGTCAAATCATTCCAAGGGAAGGCCGAGGATACATTTGATCATCACCAGTTTATAGTCCCGACAGACTAGAGGTATTGGTAGCACCTCTTTTCCCCGGGATATTGCAATAACACCAAGGAGGAGATTTCACCAAGGTAACATGCCCCCATGGGGACGCAGTATGACAGTTCGTTTGACAGTTAACAATTTTTTAAAGTTTTATCGGGCCGCTTATATATTCCCAAGCCCAGAATATCAGACGCTGCTGATTCCTTAATTATATTATTTTACAAATGAGTTGCTATTTATATTTGCCCTATTAAAGTTATTTGCAACCATCTAATCAGGACGGTTAATCGTCTAATCTATTATGGCAATTGAGGAACTAGAATTACTGTTCATATTCACTTATAACGAATGATCAAAAATTTATTTGTCCCATTAAGCCGACCAATCCCAAAGAATAATACAAATTTTTTCCCACCTTTGTACTCTAACTCGCCTTAGTAATCCGAACTCGCGTATCAAATCATCAAAGTTTTAATTTTTTTGATTTTTAAATAATATTTTGAAAATTCTTGATGACAAATTTTCAAATTTTGTTATTAGTCAGAAGTTATTTTGTGCATTACTTGGTAATGAGTAGTCGTTGACGAACACATTATTTAATTTAGCGGAAAAGGTTTTCACGGGTATAGAGTCAACTGATTTGGCATTGTTTGTAGACCAATTGTCTAGAGCTTATGTCTAGCAAGCAATAGGTTGTTGGTTAGAAGCTAGACTAAGTAATGTAGAAAACAATTGAGTAGTCAGGCTCAAATACCAGCTATGTAACTATTACATCACTTATGTGTAAGTAGATTTGTAACCATTTATTTCTTGGACGCATTACAAAAATAAGATTATGTACTCCAATATTACTTGAAGTTTTTGCTGGGTAGTAACACTTAGCATTTAGGCGAAATTTCCGAAGGCTCTAGCCAATATTATTTCTGACATACACTAATTATTAAACTTTTTTTGTTAGAATAAGTTTTTTTTTTAAATTTTTAATAATTTTTTTATAAATACATTATGTATTTTAATTCAAATAGTTTTTGTTTATTAATATTAACTAAACAATACATTTATTTGTACATTAATATGTATACTAATTTTAGAATTTCACATGCATATATTGCTAAAACTAGGACAAAATTAAAATCAAAATCTTACGTTCACATCTATCAAATATTCGACGAAAATGTAGTTATCACTTCAGAAGGCATTTATTACTTGCGTCGACCTTTTTAGCAAAAAAAAAATTAATTCATGTAAGATCAAAATAAATTTACAAAAATATATGTTTGACGTCTTTTTCGTCAAATATTTGATTTGGCATTGTTTGTAGACCAATTGTCTAGAGATTATGTCTAGCAAGCAATAGGTTGTTGGTTAGAAGCTAGACTAAGTAATTATTGCGTCGACCTTTTTAGCAAAAAAAAATTAATTCATGTAAGATCAAAATAAATTTACAAAAATATATGTTTGACGTCTTTTTCGTCAAATATTTGATAGATGTACCTTTAGCAAAGTTTATACATATATTTCAATAACGCCACGTGTTGGAATAGCATTTCTAAATGGTATGCGTTAATGTTGATATTTATTACTCTAACCCTCATTATCTCAATGTCTGGTTAGATTTTATCCTAAGGTTAAATTGACAGTTTTCATACAAAAAATATTTTAACCGGCAGAATATCTACAGGTTAAACGGTAACCGGAGGTGGAGTTAACGGAGGTAAAAAAATATATTTTTCACGTATTTTTTGTCAAATATTAGATAGATGTGAACGTACCATTAGTAAAGTTTTTATATTTGACTTCAATAACGGCACGTGTTGCACTAGCATTTATAAACCCTACATCATTAATGGTAGTTGATTAAATGCGTTATTGTTGGTAAATAATGGTCGTTTTTATATAAAATATTATCAGATTAGAAGATTTGTGGTAAGAGTAACATATTTCTTCCACTTAAATTTCAACTACCAATTAAAGTGATAATTCGAAGAAATTTTCTAAACGTGTATTACAGTTAATTTAAATCGATATATTAATGCTTATAAACTTGTAAGTTATTCAGTTATCATAATAATTAGGCCAATTATAAATTGACCAATTCTAACGACAGTAGGTTTATTCACATTATGTATGTATATACCAAAACCTGATGCACCCTATACATTACTTATAAAATTTAAATTTGACTATATCATCTAGATTAAATTGTATAATGAACTTTTACGATTTCATGAAAATTCATTTCAAGGACACAAATGTCTGAAATTTAAATGACAACCGCAAAAAATTCCTCCTCTATGTGAAAAGTCTAAAGTGATTTTATTTAGAATTAATAGAATAAAGCAATAATTAGTTGAAACAAAAAATGTCCATATTAATTGGATTATTAAATATTTGACATGTATTGCGTTGTAAACATCAATAATACTTTGTGAAAGTACTACAAACTACAAATAACCAAAACTAAAATAATAACTACTACAACAGCTACAACAGTTTTCAATCATAATTAATTCATACAAATTGTTAAACCAATATTTAAATATTTATAAAAAAAAATTATACGTTATTGTCGTACTAAGTAAATGTATAAAATACATCCATGGAAATAGAAATAACCTTTGTGTGGGTGTATATTTTTATACAAATCGATTGCAGCAGTTTTGCATATGAATTTATTTAAATATTTATATACATATGTATGTACGAGTGTGTAAATATCTGTATACATTTTATAGATACATATGTATGAACACTTGTACGTATATAAATATGTATGTATTTCGTATGTCTATGCAAAATTATAAACGATAGCAGTACTAAGTAGTAGATATATATTTATATCTAAATGCAAAATGACATGTTGTGTGCTAATGATGTCAAATATTGCCACCAACTTATAAATTCCCCGAACGTATTAAAATATTTTATGATTTGCCAAACCATCTATTTTACCACATACACGCACATACATACATACATACATATCAGCAAAAGTACATGAAAACATAGATAGACAGACAGAATGAAATACATACATAAACACACATTTGTACTTAAGTAAATATGCAGTATACAGTTGAATTTTTATTTCATAGATTTAAATGTTGTCAAAGCATTTAAAATACCTTTATATTAGTTAATTTGTGGAATTAAAGTTTTTTTTTCATATTTTCTAACAATTCTTTTCCCTTTCGCATTAAATGCTTATTTTTTTAATATTTATTTAAAATTTTATAAAATATTGTTTTTTAATTTTTAAATTGATAATTGGAAAGTATATTCGGGCATAGCCTGCCATATTATACCCTACCAGTTATGAGTACATTTAAATTTATACATTTTAAAATTATGTTTAAGCAATTTATTGACTTTAAAAACTAATTTTCTAAAAAAGGCTTTATATGGGAGTTAGAGTCAAATATGGGCCGATCCTCCTAAAATTTGGAGGAAAATTTAATTTTTATAAAAAAGTTAGTTATGACGAATTTCATACTAATTGTTATAAGACGCTTAAGGCATTTTTTAAAGGGAAGTTTGTATGGGGACTAACGTCAATTGAGGACTGACTATGCATTATATTTTTGCCGTAGTTATGAGCTAAAAAGCCCAAATTCGAAGGTCCTCCTAGGTGAAATAATGGACCGATTTCTACCATTTGCAATATGCTTCGTCCTTGCCCAAAAAAAAGGTTTGGTCCAAATTTCATCAAAATATTTTGAAAATTTTGAATAGTATCCTGCGCACAACAATATCGGTCCTGTGGTGTAGGACCGATATTGTTGTGCGCTACAAACATCAGCACAAACGCATAATACCCACCCCACTATGAAGGTGTAGGGTTAGGGGGTATTGACTATATTTTCAATTAAAATTACATTCGAAGTAATTGTAATTGAAGCTTTACCATTGTAATTGATGCTACTTGTAATTGTAATTGAAGTTTTGCCAATTACAATTATTTGTTTGAAGGTTTGCCAATTACAATACATGTAATTGTAATTGGATTTTTGTCAATTATAATTACTTGTAAATG
The DNA here is from genome assembly GCF_015586225.1 of Lucilia sericata. Lineage (NCBI taxonomy): Eukaryota > Metazoa > Arthropoda > Insecta > Diptera > Calliphoridae > Lucilia > Lucilia sericata. Next base: position 21,556 of record NW_023995393.1, on the reverse strand, counting down.
AAGAATTTCCAATTACAATTACTTGTAATTGTGAATTTTGTTATTTGTTACATGTAATTTGTAATTAGTAATACATACCTAAATTACAATTACAAGTAATTTTAGGTGAACAAGTAATTTTAATTGGAAACTTCAATTACAATTGTAATTGTAATTGAAGAATTTCCAATTGCAATTATTTGTAATTGTGAATTTTTTACTTATAATTTCATGTAATTCGTAATTAGTAATACCTAAATTACAATTACAAGTAATTTAAATTGGAAACTTCAATTACAACTACAAGTAATTGTAATTGGCAAAACATCAATTACACATTAATTGGGAAGTCTTCAATTACAATTATAAGTAATTATAATGGGTTGTTGCTCAATTACACATTACAAGTAATTGTAATTGACGATGTAATGAATTACTTTGTGAAATCATTACCTCCCATGCCTGAAATTTAGTGGACAGAAAATATTTATACTAAATTTCATTGAACATTTTACTTTTATCAAAATTCAACAAGTGAGAGTATTATATTCGGCTATGCTGAATCTTATATATCAACCATCAAACTGTATACTGCAAAAGGAATGCTCTCCTATAAGCATCAGGGTGATATTTGGAATAGGGCTTAGGTCAATTATGGACAGAATTTTCGAATTAGCAAAATATAAATTTATTTATAAACCATGAAGAAATGTGTATGGGCAAAGTTCAGAAATCAGCATGCATTGGGATAACAGGTGCTCTAAGAACTAGTCCTTCAGAAGCTCTGAACACTATATTGCACATCCTACCTATAGATCTGCATATTATGGCCATATCTGCTTGCAGCGAGGCTTAACTCATCCGGAAGTTGGAAATCAAAAACATATGGACATAAGATTTTAAGTTTGTTACCTTCAATCTTGAACCAATCATCGGATTATATTATCCCACACACGGATTTTGATAGAGTTTTCAAAGTCAGAGTTCCTTCCAGAAGCGAATGGTATAGGGGTAACCTACCGAGCGAATATACCACCAAAATCTTTACAGATGGTTCTAAAATGAACTGTGGTGTTGGTTCTGGTGTCTTCTGTGAAGAAGCTGGGATAAGTATATCTTACCGTCTTCCCAACAACTGTAGTGTCTTTCAGGCTGAAATATTCGCGATAATGTCAGCTAATACTATACAATACTATATCTGACGAGTGGAGTGGTCCGGTTTCGGTCGGAGTCTCCAGTGGTCAGAGTCTCTTCGACTCTACTTGACTGTTCACGCGCAGTGAATTATCACGTTAACCAGCCAACCATATATATTTCGATGTGTTACAAATGGTATGACAAAAACAATATACCCCCATTTTTTCGATGGTGGTTATGAATATGCCCACATAATATTTAAACCTAAAGTCTGATTTTAATAAATACTATCAAAAATTATGGATAGACAGACATTGCACAATGGACAATAGGCTGTTTCTTAGATATGTTAAACCAATAGATTGAACCCTAAAACGGCAGAACATATTTGTGAAATAAAGTAGCTAAAATATTTAAATCCCGTTTTTTCAAACTTTATATAATTTGATTATTAGTGACTTTATTTGACTCAAATTATATGAAATCCAGTCTTATCATAACATAAAAATATATATATTTTTTAGTACGATTTTAACGATTTGTTTGTACATGTGTTAAATTTTAATTTGTTTGTACCTTTTATATCATTTGTATCTGAATTTGTTGACATATTGTTAATATGTATGGTATTTGCAATTGTATTATACATATATTTAACTATATGCACCATATAGTTCGAAAAGTGTGTCCGTGTTATAATTATAGTGTTAAACAAAAATTTGTACTGTTCGTATTTGTCTTTTTCAAATAAATTCAGTAGCAATTCATAACGATAAATGTTCTCCTTTCTCATGACTCTCTCCCTTACTCTCCAACCCTTCTTCGACCCATTGACACTAGGTCTCGTTGTTGTCCAAGTTTCTAATAAAATCAAATGACCCATAATATATAAAATTTTATCTTTATTGTTGTTGTTGTTTTGCTATTATTACGGTTACTTTTTATGATAATAAATTTCATATTTGAAAAATAATTTGTATCGAGAGCAAGAAAAATATAACAAAAATATAACAAATTTATTAAAATGTATATTCAAAATTTTCATTGGTCTCCCTTTTCCTCTATTTATATTTGCACATTTTTTTCTAGGAGAATTGGCAAAATGAAACAAGTTGTCTAAAAGAATATTTAAAACAAAATTTTAATTTTATACGACAGACACCGCAACGTCAACAACGACAAGTGGCTGCTTTTGCCACAAACAATGAAATAGTCACACACAACCAACCGTAGTGCCCGAGTTCACGATACACGCTATGATAATTTTATAGTAGTACTGATCTTTCCTGGGGAGGGTGTGGAAAATTGATGACAAAATATTTGCTAACGACAGAAAATTAGAACTTACACAAAAATACTAAATAAAAGTAGTCCGTCGTATGTACAGTGTCGGTCAAATCATGACAAAAAATGTATGTTTTTAGTGAACAAATAAAAGATTTGAGTATTAGGGTAAGCAAAACTAAAGTGGGTAATACAGTGAATAACTCAAAAAGTATACTAGTTATTCAAATTAGAGATTTAAGGAAAAATTAGATTGTAAGTAAATATTTTTAAATTTTAGTAAATATTTTGTATAAAATATTCTAGGATAGGTACTATAAAATATATGTATGTATGTTTTGATCTATACTGTAATAATTTTTATAAGTGTGAGAATATGTTGTTGAGTGCGAGTGAGTATTTTATGCAAAAGCATGTCTATGTTTTTCAAATTTGTTGTAAGTTCTTAGCCAAATAAAACTGTGGCAGTGAGTGGTGCCTTGTCTAAAGTTTTTCATTCACTATTTTTCCTTCTCTTGTTTTCTAGTCTATTTTTTTATTAGTCTTGACCATTTATTACGCTCCTAATGGTATCGCTGAAATTTTTATTTTCTTTTTGAATTTTTTTTTATTATTCGTATTTTCAAGTTTATTTTAGTGGGTCTTTAGTGTGTACTTTTTCGGTTGTCTTCATTATTTTTATCAATTGTGTGCAAGTTTTTTTTTTTTGTTATTGTTTCTTTTTATTTCTTTGTGAAAAAGTTTACCCTTAACATTGAAGACAAACACTTCAATAAAAATTATTTAGCACAGCAAATTGTAAAAAAAAGAAAAAAAATCAACCAAATGTATTATTTAATGTCAGAAATGCGTAGACATGACACAATCCGTGTGTGTAAAACGGGACAGTTGTTTTACTATCCTGTTAATAATATACATATAATGTTGTCCTATTAGCAACAGTAAAAGGAATAATAGAAAAAAATCAATAAATCAGAGTAATTAACTGTTTTGTAAGTGGCCCGTGCGTGTTTTTTAGAGAACTTTATTTTATAGACCTTCACATCCCCTAGATGTATTCCTTCAATTGTTATAAAAATCTGATTTAAACATACGAGAATGTATGAAAAATCAACAATTAATTTAACAACAAATACAGTGCTAGAATGTTTGTTTTAAACAAGTTAAGTTTGTTTGGGAAATACTCGATTCTTATACATTCCGATTTATTTATTAATAACATATTTATAAGAAATTTTATTAAAAACAAGTTCGTGTGCTATATTCGGCTATGTCGAATCTTAAATACCCTCCACCTATAAGTTTTTTGTTACCCATCTTAATGGTTTTAGAGTTTTAATAAATTGAGAAAATTGAAATAATACTTCCGTGATGTATTTAGTAGTTGCTTTATACACCTATGGAGCTAACTTTGATCAAGTCTATAACTAGTTTATGAACCTGCTATGGAAGATATGGTCAATCCGAACAAAATTTCGCAGAATGATTTATCGATACACAAAATATACTATTTTGGATTTTGTCAATATATACTTGTATGTTGATGAAATATATGGGGTAAAGTGACTTAAGGAAATGGATCTTATATGAAAGCATTGACCAATGGACTGATCCAAACATTTTTCAGAATGATTTATACATACAAAAAAATACTCAAGCCAACCTTTATAGCGCTATCTCTTTTTGTCAATGAAATATGTGCGGCTCCAAGTATTTTTCAGAAGTGGACAGGAAATGGATCTTATATGAAAGCATTGACCAATTATGGACTGATCCAAACATTTTTCAGAATGATTTATACATACAAAAAAATACTCAAGTCAACCTTTATAGCGCTATCTCTTTTTGTCAATGAAATATGTGCGGCTCCAAGTATTTTTCAGAAGTGGACCGTAGATAGATAAATTATGGGTCCATCTAGAAAAAATTTAGGAATGATTTGTATATATCAAAAACTTATGTATGAGGAATTTTAGTCCGCTATCTTTATTTATCAATGAAATATGCTATTTTTGGAAGTGGATCTTATATGGGAGCTTGACCAATTATGGACCGATCCGGAAAATTTTCTCAGGATAGTTAATATCTACTTTAAACACATTCATTACGAAATGTATACCGATATCTTCATTGAGTAATGAAATATATCCGTTTACGTTGGTTATCGGCAATAGGCCTTATATGGGAGCTAAGCCCAATTATGGACCGATCCGAAAAATATTTTTCAGAGTGATATATGTATACACGAAACATATTTATATCGAATATTATTCCTATATCTTTATTTCTTAATTAGCTATGTGCATTTAAGTGATTTTCGGAAGTGGACCTTATATGGGAGATATGACCATTTATGGACCGATACAGATTTACGTTGGTAATATGACTTTTGTTCATATTATATACATATGTGCAAAATTTCGTATTGATACCGATTTTTATGACGAAGTTATTAATGTTAAACCCAAAATATGTGCGTTTGTATGGGGGCAATGGGAAATTTTGGAGTGCTTTTTGAGTTAATGGCTGGAATTTTTTGATAGTGTTAGTATAAATTAGGCCCAAGAATAAACCCAACTGATTTTGGTTCAAAACGGTCCGTGATTTTGTCTAGCCCACATACAAATTTCCCTTATTTACACATAATTATCGTAATTATGCAACAATAATGATCAAATTTAGCATGGATCACTTCTGTGTACTAAGAAATCATGGTGTAATGTTTGGTGAAAACCCTAGTCCATCACGCTTATAAATGGCTTAAAAACATCGGTATCGTGATGAAATTCGGTATTAACGCGTATTAAGAAAATATGTTTAGCAATTATAATTGGCTTAAACAATTTATTACCTCGATGAAATTCGACATGAACATGTTTAAAAGTACTGAAAAAGACCTGAAGAAGTGATGTTAAGTTAACAACATGGACTTAAAAAGTTTTTTTGTCACTAAAAACATCAGCCCAACTGCATTGTAGTATCCCTATTGTTATGTTTTAAGCTATTAAGTAAGTATATTATATATAGTATACTTTATATTCTTATTAAATATTAATAAGTAATTAATTAATTGAATTTAATTTTTATCTATCAACACGAATACATTTTTTTAATTGTAACTATAAATACCTAATAAATTAGTTAATTTTAAATTAAACAAGTAATAATCTTAAAAAAATACGCAACTATTTTTCATTATAATTTACATATTTAAATGTAAATGTTTGTTTTGTGTTTTTAGACAATCCTTAATTTAACTTTTTGATTACGTTCTAGACATTTTATGTCATTTTTTTCGTTCTAGACAGACTATATAGTTATGACTAAATTTTTATGGAAATTTAATTGATTTTCTCTCTCTCTCTCTCTATCTCTTTTGGCAACAAAAAACTCTCCAAGGAATGACTTTAATATTGTAATTTTGCAGCCAAATTAAACAATTTCTTTGAAAGAATTGTTGAAAAGGAAAAAATAGCACAATTTCATTCATATTTATTCAAAAGTGTGTTAAATTTTTTTTTTTTTTGTTTATTTTTTATTTCTTTCTTTTGGTCAAAATCCCAAAACAATAATAAAAATAACTCATACGCTACTGATTCTTGCAACTGTTGCCAACAAACAACGAACACACATCGACAGAAAACCACCGAAAAATGCAAAATTTTCGTACCTTGCTTGCCATTAAGTGGCCGTTAAGTATAGAAATCAACATGCATGACCGTCCGTCCGTCTATTAGTGCATACATATGTATATAGAGTTCTCTTTGTGAGATCAACTCATGTGTGAGTGTGCTAATTTTTCACAATAAATGTATGTTTGTATGAATATTTGAGAGTAGTTGTAGAAAAGGTTCCCTGTCTGGCAAAAGAATACAAAAATATGCACAACATTTGTACAAAAACATTATTGAAACTTATATGTACCTACATATGGATGTAATTGTACCAAATTGTACGAAATATTAGTACTTTTGATTGGTATCTATTCAATGAGTGCAGCCACAATTACTTTCAATGGAGTGGTTGCTGTTTATTTCTGGACTATTATATCCACTTTCAAAAGAGGTGGAAGTGGTATATTGACTTTGTCATTCCATTTATAATGCATTGACATACATATATCGTTAAAACGATATTGAAGACCAGTATCGATTGAAATACATTTTTCAGAAATATTTGTTTGATGATTAATAAGGATTGTTATGGATTTATTACCGTGAAGTACCCATATAAGGAATCAAAATGCTAAAATTTACTTATACAATAGCATTTTAAGTCACTATTTTAACACGGTCATGATGTCATTGGTGGCAAGTACTTACCACAAAACATTACAAGTAATTATAAAAATTAGTCATTGTAAATTGCATGAAAAAACGTATACTACTACTTCTATGTAATCCAGACGATATGTAATAGTCATTGAAAAGAATGTTGTTAGGTAAGTAATTACAATTGAAAGCCATTACCTAGTATTTGCTGGAAATGTTTCAAAATTCTTAAAATTTTACCCAGCAAAACTTGATAATGACTTGCAATTGTAACCACTTAGCTATTAACATACTTTTCAATGACTATGGATTACACAGAAGTAGTCTAGTAACGTCGTTTTAATAATATGTTATATAATTACTTTCTAATTCATTAGGCTGATGTCAGAGTGCCTGCTACAAGCGATGCGAAGGTTTGCGCTACAAACTTTTGCTTGTGTTTTCTCGCATCAAGTTTCGCTTTCACTCTGACTTGACACATAGGAAAACACAAGGAAAGGTTTGTATCGCAAAGCTTCGCATCGCTTGTAGCACCCACTCAGACATCAGCCTTAGTCAATTTCTCAGTGAAGATATACATAGCTGTATACTAATCTAATTACTTGTAAGCGATTGTGGTAAGTACTTGCATCCAATGATATCACCATGCTAAAATAATGATTTAAGATGCTATTGTGTATGTAAATTTTAGTATTTTAACTTCTTACATGGCAATTAAAGTTTTTTCTGGGTAGTTTTTTGAGGAATTATAGTCAATATGTCCCACAAAGAATTAAATATTTAAAAAAAGCTTTGAAACAAATGTGAAACTTTCAAATATATTGAATATTTTACCAATATTAAGGACATATTTCTAAACCCTTTAAAGAGTTATCTGATCTGGGATGGAAAATTTAGTACGATGGTACTATAACTAATCAATAGATAAACTGAATTTTATTTTCTTATCAAAAGTAATATGGCAACATTTTAAACAGATTTTTTCAGCCATTGTCTCTTATAAAGTGGATTTTACGTTGCACATTGGGATAGAAATAAAATAAAAGGAAACTAATTCTGCAACTTCTAAACGGTTTGTCCTATTCTAATGAAATTTCACATCATTGAAGAGGAAGTGTTGTTCAATTTGTCGGTTTTATATTTGGACCTCTTGGGCCCCCAAGGGTGCTGTCAGGGGTCAGCAAATTAATACTACATTTATAAGATCTACGTTTTTATTCCGAACTCAAAAAATTTGCTTATATAGAATTATGGAGCACTATAAACAACTGTCAATGTCTCTTATAGCTTAGGAGATATTCCCATTTTTGAACATAATTTTGAAACATTTTTTGATAATAGCGAGTATAAATATTTTCCGATTTTCCTCATTTTTCTTTTTTTCGACTAACAACAACACTACCTTTTTACATGTAAAACAAGTAAGAATTATAGTCAGGCGTGGCCGACCATATGATACCCTACACCAATTGCGAATTCAATCATTTCAATAATGAAGCATTTATGTTGAATCTTATATAGGTTCCAAATAATGTCTGTTCATCGATTTCAATCATTTTCAACAGCCTTCATCATTGGATCCAGATAATAGTATGTGACCCATTTTAACAAATTATATTCAAAATTGCGAGCTGTAGCGAGCACAAAACGTTTACACGGTCACAAAGACGGACATAGCTTAATCATAGCAGAAAGTGATTCTGAAGCGACTGGTATATCATCGTGGTACTAGTATTTATAAGTGAATTTTAGGTATTCAACTCATTTTCTGAAGGGGACTTTGTATGGGGGTTACGGTCTAATGAGGCCCGATCATGAAGAAAATTGACAGTGTTATTTATAATTATATCAAACTTAGTTGTGCCAATTTTTGGAAAGTTAATAGTATATTTGTCGTAGTTATAAGCTAAAAGGCCCAAATCACTAGGTCCGGTTGTATGGGGGTTAGGGCAAAAATTGGTCCGATCCTTATAAAATTTAAAGTCGAAATTTATGTTTATATAAAATCTATTTGTGCCCAATTTCATTGTGATACTAGTGTTATAAGTGAATTGTTCACATTCAAGTCATTATCTGAAGGGGATTTATAAATATATCAAAGTTAGTTGTGCCAATTTTTGGACAGATAGTATAATATTTGACGTAGTTATGAGCTAAAGACCCCAAATCGGTAGAGGCGGTTGTATGCGCGCTACGGTCCGATCATTATAAAATTTAATGTCGGGATTTATCTTTATATAAAACTTATTTGTGCCAAATTTCATTGTGATACTAGTGTTTATAAGTGAATTGTGTATTCTAGGTTATGAGTATTGTAGGTGATGTAGTTATTTCATACATAACTTGGTAATGAGTGGTCGTTATCAATAACATTAATTAATTTTTTTTTTTGAGTAGGGTTTGTAGACAATTGTCTATAGTGTATGTCTATTAAGGAATTAGTTAGTGGATCTAACCCTAGACGATATTAGAAGTTTTTTAAAGTAATATTAATTTTTACATTAAACATAGAAAATAACTGTAAAACCGGTTTTAAATCCGGACAAGTCAAGTAAGCACATTTGTAACCAGTTATTGGTCACTGCCCAACAAAAATAAGTAGTTATTCACCAAAAAAGTAAGTACATACACTTTGCTCCAATATTACCTTACTACTTACCGGGTATATAAAGTTTTATGTTGAATTTTTGAGAATACAAAAATTTTAAAATTGAAATAAAATTGCAATTTTGGTAAATTTTTTAACAAAATTTTACAGTTTAATAGACCTTTTCATGGACAAAAGAATTTTTGAAATTTATTATTATTATTACTAAAATTATTACTTGTAATTGTAACTAAAGTTCTTCCTATTACAATAACTTGTAATGTGTAATTGACAAATAACCAATTACAATTAAATGAATTTTTACAATTACAATTACATGAATTTTTGCCAATTACATATACTTGTAATTATAATTGAAGTTTCTAATGAAAATTACTTGTAATTGAAATTACGTATAACTAATTACAAATTACATGTAATTATAAGGAACAAAATTCACAATTACAAGTAATTATTATTGGAAATTCTTCAAATACAATTACAAGTTATTGTAATTGGCTTCAATTACAAGTAATTGTAATTAGTAAAGCTTCAATTATGATTACTTCAAATGTAATTGTAATTGAAAATGTAGTCATTACCAAGCCAGCTTTTTCCACCGAAAAAAATAGCATTTTATGTTTTTTTTATAATATATATATAATAAAATATATATAATAAAAAGTTATATAGTCATGATTCTTGCACTATTTGATACATACATTTGTTGTGGACTTAAGTAAGTCTTGCACTTCAAATACCTAACTCATAAACCTTTAAAGAGATTGGTCCACATATTTTCTTAATCCTAAAATCACTTTATATAAAATCCTTAACTGATACATACATACCAATACATAATGCACTAGTAGTTGTAACAATCGTTCAGTTCTGTATTTTTCTTACAAATCGTAAACTTTATATTTTCGATAATAGGACAACTTGACACAGTGATTTGCAATGATTTGGAAAAATATATTTAAGAAATAATGTTTGAATTTTTTTGGCTCAATTGATGTTTTCAACGTACCTTTCAGGTATGAATTGTACCAAAACAAAAGGTACAATAGTGACAACTATTCCACAACTGATTCGGCCATAAAGAGAAAGAAATAAAGAAAACAACAACAATCGCACACAATCGCTAAGCAAATTTTTAGTTAGTTTCTTTGTAGTAGTCGTTGCTGTACTGTGTGTGGCATGTAAATATTAAAAAAAGGCATGTTGTAGTTCAACTATGCAGAACTGTGCATTGGCATGTCTAGGGTTATTTTTATTTGTAAGAATCATTTTGTATACATGTACGAATATACATACATATATACACATATACATTTGTAGACATTTCAGCACTAGTATTGCGTGTAATTCGTAATTTTTAGTAAATATGGGTCGCGACTAGGAAACCTTGATACCGCTTATTCCTTTATATTCAATATATATACAAAAGCAAAAACAACAACTATAACAAATCTAATAAACAAACATCTACATACTTACAGCAGTGAGCTGCATATCTATACACACAAACCCAAATATATATAGAACTTTATATTATAACTTTAATACCAACAAAATAAATGGAGTCAATATATGATTGTGTGTACAATAGACATTCGTGTGAATGTGAAAGGACTCGTGGCCTAAACGAAAGGGAACTACAACTACAATAAACAAAAGCAGGAAAGCGAACTATAAAAAAAATTGAAAAACGTGTCATAGTTCGTTTCAAATGGTTTGGAGTGGCCACAAATATGGTTGGTGACGGCGACATCAGCCACAAGAACAACTTCAGCAGCAGCAGCAACAACAACAACGGCGACAATAAAACGAAACAATCTTAAATGGTGTTAGTTTAGTGAAAGTGGTAAATTATTCGTATAATTTTTATTTTAGTGAATCATAATTACTGAAAAAAATCCTTTATTTTGGTATTTTTTCTTTTTTTCGATTTCTCTGTTTTTGGCTGGTCTTGTTCTTGTTCGATTGTTTTGTTGGTTCTAGTAAATTATTTACTCATACACACTCTTACACTTACACTCACACTTTGATACTTTGAGATGTTGTAGGGAACTCCTAAAATTGAAATTACTATATTATAGATCAATTTGTTTGTTGTTAGAGAATTCGTTATTATTTTTAATTAAAGCCTTGGCACAAATTCTTTAAATCAAAAAATGTATTTTTAGCATTTTACAATTGTAAAATTCTCATTCAATTTTCAAAATGTACAATGAAAAAAAAAAACCCACAAATTACACTTGCATAGACTTATAAATTTACATATAATTTCTTAATTTCAATTTTTTTTTCACTTTTTTTATTAAACTACAATTTTTTGTCAATAATTAGCTCACGAAGAGTTTTCCCTTTTTTATGTGTTTTTTTCTTGTCGTAGAATCTTCTTTTTTTTTGATAGAAAGGGAGTTCGTTCTTTTCACACTTTACATAACCGCCCGAAGCTCATCATCTACTTCGATTAACTTTATTTTTATTTTTTTCTTATTTTAAAATTTCATTAACACTCGTTTTAATTATTATTTTTTTCGTTATTTTTTTAAATTTTCGTTTTAATTTATTTCTCTCCTTGTGGAATTCATTACTTTTTTTAGGTTTTATTATGAATTTATTTAAATTTTCTGTGATTTATTTTCGAAAATTTACTGCATCTATTATAGAAATCAGTTGAATTTTTTCATTTCAAATAATATATGCTATATGCCACCAAAGAACATATAATGATAATATTTCTATTCTTTTTTCTTCTGATTTTGGTTTTTTTTTTCTTCTTGGTTCTTCTTCTTTTTCACAATTTGTTGGTTTTCCGTTTTGAAGTGTTGTTGAATTGCAAACCCGTCCCGAACTGAAACGAAAAATTAACAAGTTTTCTTTTCATACAGTGCAGCACGCATTTTTAGGTACTTTTTTGCTGCAAATTGTCGTAGCTTTTTCGGAATGTTACCGAAAATTTCCCTGCGTTAAGCTTTTTTTCGTGTTTTTAAAGCTTTAAGCTTTTTGGCGTATTCAATGAATTGTTTTGTTTTGGGATTTTCGTATCTTAACATGTGCCTAGTCTGCCGCATTGTATTAAAAAGACTTGTCAAAAAAAAAAAAAAAAAAAAAAAAAACCAAATACACACATACCAACGTTGACACCACCAGCATGTGTATTTAAATGTAAACATAAACTAAAGAATAAAAATAAAAACAAAACAAACTAGCAAAGAGCATGTCAAAAAATATAAAAAGTTTGTTTATATTTATAAATTGCCGCATGGCAAAAACAAAAGCAACAAAGCGAAAATAATTTTTGTTTTTAAATAAACAAAATATAAATGGAAAAAGTGAAAAATAGAAATTATAGCTAAAATTTAACATAATTTATAGCAAATAGAAAAATAAAGCAAAAAATTAATTTTTAATAAAGTTAATTATTTCAATTTCATATTTTTTAAACAAATTACTTTTATATTTTATACTTGTCTTCATCTATTAATAATATATGTTGCATTTTAAACCTAAAAGTTACTGCTAGACAAAATTCAAAAGCTTTTCAGTTCATTTTTCTTTTTTCAATTAAATATTCTCTTTCTCTTTTTCATAAAATGCAACTTTCCGAAAGCTTAATGATGTCATTATGGGATTTTTATTTTCTTTAATTTTTCATAACTCCAGCACTAAGGTAAGAACGCTAATTTATTTGTGGCATTCGCAACGTATGAGTAACATGTATTTTTTCACAATTAAATATTCACATGATGTGGAAATTTGAAAGTGAAATGAGTTCTAAAGAGATAATGCGAAAGAAATCAAATTGAATATGTTTAAAGAAGAGATGTTGTTGAACCTAATCTTGGATATAAGAACTTAATAGAATAACAACATAAATGTAACAATGAAGCTGCATGTTGTTGTTTCATTGTGTTTTTCTATGTACTTAATAACAACAATTTTTTTCATAGGTTTCTTTTTGCTCATATCACTGTTATTTAAAGATCGATTTCGCTGACTTTAAACAGAAAACTTCTCGGAAACGGATCTTCAGTAAATTGATTTCCACAGTCTGTCTATATGTATGCCTCTGGAAATCAATTTAGTTTACTTTAATTGATTCCGCTTTCCATAATATTCGAAAAGTATATAGTGGAAATTGCAAAGGGAATGATACACTTATGCGCATCTTTGAAGGTGATAAGGGTATAAGAAGATAATTTTGTTTTTTTGAAAAAAATGCTTTTCTTTATAATGCATGGAAAAAATTGGAGATATTTAATGTAATTATACCAACTTAATAAAAACTCAAAACTTTTTAAACTTTTTAAATTTTTTCGAAAATAACTTGAAACGAGAGAAGAAGCTCTTTATTCTCAAACAAAAAACAAAGCATTAAATGTCTAGAACTTTTGGTGGTTAAATAGATGTATCACACTGTGCAACAAGAAAAAGAAATGAAAGTAGACAATCAGTAGACATTTTGAGAATATGTATGGAAAATGTCATTCCTGCAGCTCTTATTTCCCTAAGATTTCGAGATAGTGGTCATATATATTATGTACCCAGATATTGTAATGTGACCGAATGAAATTAGATTATTACTTGAAATTAAAGTGCTGTTTCTAGATAGCATGCGAGCACTTTGAGTTAAAATTTTATTTGTAGTTCGTTATTGTAACAAAAACAAAATACATTTAAAATTTTTACTCAAAGTACTCTCACGTTATCTGGAAACTACACATAAGTAATTTCCCATACAATTTAAAATTTGAAATTAAGTTAGTGAAATTGAATACATACATAATTTAGGAAATAAAATAGTAGTGAATGCTAAACGATGATTACTTTCAAAGCATTTTCGCTATCAATTTTTTTTTCTTGACACGATCTAGTATAGAGAAGGAACTATTTGTGTTTTCCTAACCTGACTTTAACCATATTTCCTAAAAGATTTCAATCGACACCACGTCGACACTTTTTAAGCGTACCGATTTGGCGGGATCTTTAGTTGCGAAATTCTAACGTAGAGGATCAATGCCAAATCTATCTATCATTATTGTCTATGTCAGCCAATTTCTTAAGAAATAAGAAAAGATAAATAAACAAATTTTGGAAAAAAATCATGTTTTCTGTGCAAATGTTTTTAGTCCATACTTTTTTTCCCGGGAGGTTTGGTTTTGCCTTCCAAAAAGATCCAACATGAGTTTTTTTCTGTAAGCTAATTTCCAAAGAAACATAAAAGCCATAAAAGCAAATTCTTCTTTTGTGGTATTATTTTCATAATTTTAATTTTTTTAGATTTGTAGTTTTTATTTTTATTTATATTTACAGAATGTCAAAATCAAATGTAAAATCTTTAGATTTCATTCGATTCGGAAAACCGAATTAAGTTTTTCACATTTACCGAACATTCATTATAATTACAAACAATAATACGGTTACAGTAACTGAAAATCAGGTTTATCCATAAATTAGTTTGGTATTAATAAATTTTCAATTACAACTACCATTATTTTCTGTTGAATCGAATAATGCCTTATTAAATTTGGTTGTATATAAAGAATTGATGAAATAAATGTGGGAAAGTTTGATATTGTTTGGCATAACTAATTTAACTATTGATATAGCTTCATTTCGATTACAATTACGTTCTTTCCATTTGAATAATTAAAAATCGCCTACCATTATAGTTTTTAAATAGTAGCAATAAAATTTTATTCAAAGTAACCAAATAAATGTAATACTGACAGATTTTCAAACGATCTGTTTTCTGTGTGTAGTACTTATAAATGTATAAGAAAACTATTGTTCAATTCACAATCAAGTTGTATATTGTACCTACTAAAGTGTAGTAACAGTGATTGTGAACAGATATTTGCAGCAAGTCGTAAGTTTATGTTCTCAATGAAAAAAAAAAAAAAACAATCAAAACAAATATACATAACAATGTCAAAAGATAAAAAAAATCAAAAAATATTAAATTAATAAACATATCAAATAAACTCAATTAATTTCTTTGAATTTTCAATTCTTTTATTTTCTTTATTCCACATTTTAAACTAATAAATAAACTGTTTTTAATAAAATTTTATTTTTTTTGTTTTGGTAAACTGCCGTTTGTTTTTGATTTCAGTGTTACCACTTTTTACATCGCTTTTTATGCTAAAATTATTTGAATTTTTCGTTTATATGTTGAAATAAACAATTGGCAACACTAAACTTTCTTACAACATTCGAAAAACATATGAAAAATTGTCGTAATATTTGTATAGAGCTTTTGCATAGAAAATACCAACAACATTGTTATGACTATTGTAGCAGCTGCTGACATACAACGCTACAACATCGATTGTGAATTGAACAATTATTTATTGAAGAGAAACGTAAGGCATTGGTGTTATGGGTAGAACAGTGGAATGAGAAGTTTAGCATAAGTGGTTCGAATCTAAGTCAACTCAGTATTTTTATTAAAAATATTTAAATATTATCAGAAACAAAATTAATTGTCTAAAGATTTATAAGTACTTTTGTAATTCCTCTTCAAGAAATTAGATTTCTGAAAGAAAAACGTCTGTTACTTTTCAAAATTCGATTATTATAACCTCCACCACCATCACTGGAGCAGGCTTGTTATTCTGAATGTAACACTGAGAAATATTAATCTCAGGCCCAACAAGGTATAGACATATAAATATTGTGGGTCCTTATGAAATTTTGAGTCGATTTAGCTATGTACGTTTAAATAAATACTGCCTGTTTCACAATATTAGAGAAACCGGCAGATAGTGTTTAAATTTTGAGAATCCAATTAATTATTTAAAGTATTTTTTCCATACATGTGTCTGTTAAGTGTTAGTTCCGTTCTACACGGTATATTTTAAGGCGTAATGAAAATGAAGGATATATTATGTTGAATTGAAATCTATCGTTAAAATCTGATGATTTATATAACCTGTTTATGGTGGAAGGTATTTAAGATTCGACACAGCCGAATATAGCACTCTAACTTGTTTAATTTATTTATGATGAGGTTAGCGAAGCACAGCGGGTAATGCTAACATATATATAAAAGGACATTAATAAAGTGCCATCAACACTTTGTCCTAATTTGTATATTGTATATCTTACCTTTGATATCTTTGTAAAAAAAATAAAAAAATGTTTTTTAATATTTTATTAAGATTTATTTGCTTAATTATTAATTTATTTTTTTTATTTGCAAATATTTTTAGTTTATTCATAATTCTTAAATTATAACCATTTCAATGATTTTCTTCATATATTGCAAACAATATAAATTATTAATTTTTTAACTACATACTTATCTTAAAATATGTTTAACAAATATGTTTACAAAAAAACCCAAAAAGAAAACATAGGACAAACAAAAAAATAAATTACATAAAACAATTAAATACAAGTACTTTTATACCAGCTTACTTAACTAATTTTTTAAATTAATGAATAATAAATACAAAGTAAACTAATAAATCTGAAACCTAAAATCGGGACTACGGAAATAAGTGGGTTCGATTTTACATACAATAAATACAGTAATTATCTAATAAAGCAAATCCTTAATTAATTAATATTAATTTATTTGTTAATTGTATAATTGTTCATAGAACTAATTATTTTCAATAATGATGTACATGTAATGACAAATGACACAACTTAGAATTGTTAATTGTTAAAAATAATAAATAATTTCTTATTAAAATAATTGAAAATTAATGATGCACGAATGAGTTTTGTTTTTAGATTTGTAATTAATACATTTATGATCTTAATTAAAATAGTTTTATTTAAAAATTAAAGTTTTATATATAAAAACTTATGATTTTAATATACATTTTATCTTTCTTCTCCTAATGATGATTTTAGCGGGAACTGAAATGTTTTAAAAGGAATTTACTTTTTCTTCGTAATGTTTGATGTTTGAATGTTAGAAATTATTATATTTTAATTATGAAATTAATTTCTGAATTGTAAAGACTAAATCTAGGAACAGATTGTATATGAAGGTGAGAAGTGCGGAAGATTAGGTAAATAGGTGATACAGCTGTATGATAGTTCCCAAATATTATATTTAGGTATGTAAATATGAATTGATAAGCTTTTTTTAATATTAAATACATTTTATGATTTTAAGCTGAGTTATGATTAATTTATAGGATTAATGCAATTATAAATGTTACTCGTTTGAATTTAATGAAGATAGTGAGAGAGAGATAGTTGTGATGAGAGTTGATTTGATTAATGAATGTATGATTGACAGAAAGCTTGTACCATAAGTAGAAATTCAGTTTAGAGTAGTTATATGAATCCTTTTATACGAGTTAAACTTTTAATATTAACTAATACTTTCATAAGACTGAATTTAAAGTATGAAATAAAGCTTTATTAAAGCTTTATAAAACAAATTTTGTATGAAAATTTATTATGATTAAGGCAATAAGTGTTGTCATGAATTTTTTTCTAATCGGGAATCTTTGGATACATAAAAAGTAGTAGTTAATATTTAATCATATATGTAAATAATATCTAAATTTATATCAAGTTTAATTTGGTTCAAAATTAAAAAAGACATTTATCAGACAACTTGTACAGATTCCGTATATCTAGTCGGCAGATAAAATTGCTCTTAAAAATTTAACGACATAATGGATCCGACTTTAAATTACAGAAATTAACAAAAATATAGATATGATCGTTGTTAAGACCAGGAGGAATACCTCTCAAACGATTAGTATTGATATACTAAATATCAGAAAAAATAAAACAAGTAAGAGTGCTATATTGCTATATGTGTCGAATCTTATATACCCACCATCAAATCATGTGTCGGTAAGCGATCAACCAAGCTCGAAAGGGTATCAGTAACTATGCGAAATATATTCTCTCGAGCGAGTGCCGTTAAAAGGGTTTTAACAGATCTCAACATAAACAAGTCTTCTGGACCAGATGGCATACTGTACAAGTCTTGAAGCAGTGCTCTTCGACGCTAGCTCGTCCATTAGCTAATCTTTTCAGCATTCTATACCATGTCGGCAAATTTCCTGCATGCTGGAAGATTGCTAATGTAGCGCCAATTCCTAAAAAGGGAGAGGCTAATTTCTTAAGTTATGGAAAGTATGGTCAATTTCCATCTTGTAAAGTATTTAGAGACTTACTTAACGTCCACCAGTATGGCTTTCGTAGAGGACGGGAGAATTTCTGGCCTTCCTTTCGGAGAAGGAAACGCCTTCTAAGGCGTTTGATAGAGTGTGGCGTTGTGCACTTGTATCAAAACTAATTGAATTTGCCGTCGGTAATAACTTCTCTCGATTTATTTCGAGCTTTCTCAGAAATCGCACTATGCGAGTTGTTACACCCAATTTTGAAAAAAAGGTTTCACACATAGAAATGTTGATATGCATGTAAAACTAGAGTCAATTTATAGCAATTCTTTATGCTCCGTTTTTTATAATCAGCTCTTATGGACTTTAAAGTTCAAATGACTGACAATTTCAAACAAATATTTTAAATATTTGTTTGTGTTGTATTATACTAATATTGGTATCAAATGAAAGCTGAGAATCTCTACATTCTATCAATATTACTTATTTGATTCACTTAGACAAAAAACCAAAAAATACATTAAATTTAAAAAAGGTCTCATTTTCGAAAACAAAAATTTTAAATACTTTTTGTGACAAATTTTCATTAAGCTTCCATTTCTTTTTTAATCTTGATGAATTGAAATAAATAGTATTATTTGAGATTCTCAGCTTCATTTGATATTAATATTAATACCAAACTTTTTATATAAATTTGGAATTCTATCTTTTGAAATCGTATGTCCTTTCAACTTTAAGGTCCTTTTACAGGGACAAAAGAGCTGACTATGAGAAACTGAGTACACAGAGTGAATACAAATGGTCCACAGTTTCCTGCACACATAGATTTTTCCATGTGTGAAAATTACTGTTGCACGGTTTTATAGATGCTATTAGGGTATCCAACTCTATTGATTCACTGCAGCACCGTCGCAACGTGGGGTGTATTTTACTGTTCTATCGATACTGCAATGGAATGTGTTCCTTTGAAATTAGAGAACTTGTTCCCGATAAATATCATTCTATGAGAAAGCCCATTTATAGGGGATAAGGTCAATTATGGACCGATCCTTAAAAAAAAATAATTTGAATTATGTTCCTATAAAACTAGCTTATGTCGAATTTCATTGCTTTACTATAATTTTGAATAAGTTGTTTAAGTTGCTATTTTTTAATATTGAAGTAAGTTATAGTTATTAGCTTTAAAGTCGTTTTATGAGAGGGACTCTATATAGGGGATTAGAGTCAATTATGGTCCGATCCTCTTAATATTTTGCAGGGAAATTTTAGTTTAATTTCGTTGATATACTGGAATTTTAAATTATGAACTTTAAAGTAATTTTCTGTGGAACCTTATATGGGGGGTAGGGACAATTATGGGCCGATTTGGCAGAGAGGTTTTAGTTCCCCGGAAACTTGTTTAGCTCGAATTTTGTTGCTTTACTATAATTTTGCGGCAAGTTATGAGCTTTAAAGTAATTTTCTGAGAGGAACCTTATACGGGGGGGTAGGATCTATTATGAGCCGATTTCCATAAAATTTGGCAGAGAGCTTTAAACTCCCGAAAATTTGAAGTAAGTAATGAGTTTAACAGTCGTTTTCTGAGAGGGACACTTATATGTGGGGTAGGGTCAATTATGGACCGATTCTCACAAAATTTGGTAAAGAGATTTTGGTTCATATAAAACTTCTTTATTAGGAATTTCATTGACATACTGATGTTTTTAAACCAGCTATGAGTATGAGGGCTATGCGAGAGCATAAACCGATATGGACCATTTTCAATACCTAACAAACTGCATCAATAGAAAGTATTTATGAAAAATTTCAGCTTCTTAGCTTTACTCGTTCGGACTCTATAGTGCCTTCAACAGATAGACGGACGGTCATGTCTAGATCGTCTTAGAATTTAATAAGGACCAAGAATATATATGTATATACTTTTGTGGGTCTATGACCAATATTTTGATGTGTTCCAACTTGAATGACAAAAACAATATACCCCTCCAAATTTTTCGACGGTGGGTATAAAAAAATATATTTTTAAATGTTCTTTACACAAGATTGAAATTTTCTGCAATCTCTTCGAAATGAGTCTCAAAAATTCCGTAAATTTTAGCTTATAGCAGGAAAAATGTCAAAATTACGACAATTTTGATACTTATTACGAGAAAAAGCGGAAATAATATGCCTCTCAAGCTCACTAAAAATAATTTTGTGAACCGAAAATACTCAACAAAAATTTTTAAATTAATTTTCCGGTATTCAGCTTAAAATAGGATAATTTTTGAGACCCATTTTCATATATATTTTTTTGAACATATTGTACTTAGAACCAGAATTAAAATTTTTAATTTTAAAGCTATTCCTCGGGACACTCTATTTAATAATATTTCGTATTATATACGAAGTTTTCGTAAATAGTACGACAAAAAAATATTTAAAAAATTAGGCATGGATTATTTGCAGTGTAAATAAAGCTTGAGAAAACAAATCATCATTTACTGAGATTTATATATAATTTTTTATGAAGAACGCATAACGGGTCTATCAGGTCTGTCACAATCCCGAAACCAAAAAAACGTTTAAATTCCAATATTGAAACTTGATATAAATTTAAACTCGCTGTAAAAGGGATTCATTTGTATAGGTGTACCAAAGATGGGATCAATCAATTGATAAATAAGTAGCAAATATTTAGATTTAAAGCGTTTTTATTTTATATTTTCGTAAATAAAAAATATTAATTTTCCTTGATTTTTTTCATGTTTGTAGATAATAACAATATACATATTTTTTATTTTATTTCTTTTTTTTAATTATTTTTTAGTTTATTTAATGATATAGATTTTTGCTATTTTATGTAAATATAGAGTATGTATAATTTTTGTTATCATTATTTCGATTTATTACAAATTTATATAAATTTATTTTTTTGGTTTATTTTCATATTTGTTGCAAAATTTTGTATATCAATTATTACTTAAGCATAAATATTGTACATTTTAAAGAAAAAAATACGTAAAACAAAAAATTAAATATCTTGCAATAATAATACGGAGAATGCATTTCAATTAATATTCATGTTTGGTATGCATTTATGTACGTACGTAAGTACGTATGTATGAATGAATGTATGTATTTTCATGAGTATAATTATTGATATTGTATCGGCATAATTATGTATGAAGAGCCTATGATTATAT